>NC_056726.1:1978608277-1978771806 GCF_019279795.1 Protopterus annectens
TTGAGCATTTCCACGCCACTCCGTGTAAGAGACGTGTTAGCTGTCTCTTACACAGAGATTTGGGCTGTTGCTGAATCAGGAGGCTTACACGGAGGCTTACACTACTCTTAAACTCCGTGTAAGCCTTCCTGAATCTGGACCATTGTCTTTTAGCAATTGAAATAAAACAATATTCTGTTTTTACTGCCCTCTTATCAGATTGTCTCCATGGAAACATGAGAACCAGCTGTACAGTTGCCTTCAGCAAAAAGCTTCTCATGTTGCACTGTGAACATTATTTGCTAAAGAAAAACGTTCTGTTACATTCATTGCTCTTTTATTTACTTGCTTCCATTTAAAACCTGTTATGAGATCAAGCCAAGGGCATTAATCCAGTCATTCTGCTATGCAAAAGTAATAAAAAATATATAAGTTTTACTTATATCATGCTTTGTATCTGCTTACAACTCATCTGCCACCTCAGCAACCTAAGATTGCATCCTGTTATCTTAAACATGCATTTGTTCAGGCTTTCTTTTCTTTTTAAACTGCAGTGCCTACATTTCTTAAAACTAAACAAGAAGAAGGAACGAAAGAAGGAAAAAAGGCTACCCGTTTTCTTTAGTATCCCTATAACACACAAAAACATCTGTAAAGCTTTTCTGTATAACATGCAGTATATGCCAGATTTTATAAAAATATTGTCAAGAACAACAATTGTTTTACTTACAGTTGCCTTTTTCCTTTCTCTTTCCCTCTCCTTAATATTCCTCCAAACATTAATGACATGAACTAGGACATATGCTTTAATGTCCCCTACAAGTTCAACAAAGTCAAAGAAAAAGTCCATTTCCAGGTTTTCATGCTCCGCCATATTTCACCAGTGTGATTTATGCTTTGTAACCCCATATTGATTTATTAATTTCAGAGTTGCAGGTTTTCTTCCTGTTGATCTCCATCTCCCAGCTCCAGTCTCTGGTTCATTCCAAAGTTGTCCTGGTTCATCTAGTCAACTTATTTGCTTTTCTCTGTCTCTGAAGCATTTTCCTTTGGAACAGTAGAAAATGTTTCACTGGCATAGTCTCTCTAGGAGCTTTATTTTTAGTAGAATAAGAAACAGAGTCCTCTTCTTTTTGATAGCTAACTTTTTTGTTGGACAAACTTTTGTATTTCCTCCTGAACATGCTGTGCATGAAAAAATGACTTTGGCCCTGCAGGAAAAAAAAATATTCTGAAGGTAGCTGGCTGTAGCAGCTTGAATCTCACACCTGCCTCTCAACTTTTCCTGATTGCTGGAATAAATTTACTCCTCTTCTGCCTTGTGTAGTGTGAGTAATCATTCTCCACAAACACTCTACTATCCTCAGCTTTCAGCACTTTGTCCTTCTACCACAGTTTTGTCTGAATCAACTTTTTCTTCCGGGATTGCATCTTTACTATTAGAGGCCTTGGCTGCATTCTCGTGGCTAGGTTTGGAGCATACACACGATGTGCCCTTTCAATAAATGACAACTGCTGTGGAATACCAGTCCAGTTGCTTATTTGCTCTTTCATAATATTAGTACAGTCTATTCCTTTTAGTTTCTGTAATACAGCAGAAAATCCCAGGTTTTCCCTATGTGCTGTGTCCTCTAATTCTGCCATTTTTTGAAACATATCTTCTTGAGCAGTCTCATACTCAGCCAGCCTTTTCTTCATTTTGACCTGTGATTTTTTGCAGTTCATCTGAATATCTGTTTAAGGCTTCTTCCATTTTAATAGCATATTGTTATTTCAGCTGATATACTCCTTCAGTATTTTTCAGTTGTTTGTTTATTTTAATCAACTCTGAACACATTTGACTTATTTTTCCTCTAGATTGCTGGAAGTCATGTCCTGCACCAAAGCTGGAGCTTGAACTGCTCCTAGCTGAGCAGACACAGGATTCTTCCTAGTCAATGATCTCTCCTCACCTTTAGTAGTTGATTTTCTTTCAGGTTTTCTAAATTTCTTCTTTGTTGGCATCCAGGCAATGCATTTACTAGCCAGTAACTGAAATGTACATGAAAAGACAAATTTACTGGCTCTGTTTTCTGAGTTTCTGCTTTATAGGATCATAGGAAGTTACTAGGCTAATGGCCCTAGGGCACTTACAAGCCTAGCCAAGTTCTACCCTTATTTCCACCGTCAGCATCTATTGTCCCTGTCCAAGAGGGACACAGGTTGAACCCCTGGGGTGAATTTATGGTTACCTAGCCAGTTGTACAGATTGCATTTGAAGAGGGCCAATGAGGTGCTTTGTTTGACTTGAACTGGGAGTCTGTTCCAAAAGTGTGGTAACCTCTGGGAGACAAAGCTGCACTCCAGCAGGTTCTGTTAATGTCACATGCCAGATTAAGGTCTTTAGAGCGAGTAACCCGTGTATCATTTTGACTTGTGGATATGCAGCATTTCCAGTAAAGCTGTGTCAGAGGTTGCCTTATATGCAAGGCAGAAATCACCTCTGAGAAGTCTGTATGAAACAGAATAAAGTGACAGTGATTTCAGATGTTCCACATAGGACAGATGCTGAAGACCTTGAATTTTCCTTGTGAGTAGCCTTTCTGGTCTCTCCAATTGCTGCAGGTGCTTGGAAAGGTACATACCAAAAGGGGCATTGTACTCAATTATTGGCCTGATGAGGGAAGAGTACAGGGAGGCTATAACTTCTTTTTTTTTGGAGGCAATGCCTTACTTATGAGATGAGCAATATAGAATGCCCTTCTTACTACTGTGGAGACATGGTGATCAAAGATAAGGTTGCTGCCAACCTGTGTGCCCAGGTCTGTCACCACTGAGTGCATACTTAGGGTGTTGCAGTTGATGCGGCAGTTAGCAAGAATATTGCTCTTACCAAAAGGGATGATAATACATTTTTGCATTGAGTTTAATACCATGACTTTGGCACCAAACATTTGTTTGTGTATGACCCTGTTGTAGGATGTTGACATCATTTGGAGATTCTATGACTGCTCCCAGTTTGCAGTCATCAGCAAACTTCGTCAGCCACAGACCTTTAGTTTTTGCTTGTACTTTGGAGAAATAGATTCCAGACAGTAGCGGTCCCAGGACTGATCCGTGTGGAACACTACTGGTTACAGGTCTGCTGTTGGAGGTGGATTCCCCTACTTTGACTATGTGTGTTCTATCAGTGAATAGCAAATAGCAAAGCAAAAACCAAAGCGTCAATGAGAAAAAACACTTTAATAGCGAGCAAAGCTTTCGGAAATAATCCTTTGTCAATACTAAAATGCATGAGTACATTCTCCATATATATAGGTCCCAGGATAGTCATATGACCGACAGCTAAAATCACATGACTTGAATTCAAAACATGACAAACAATATAGCAATAAAAGAATGATAAATAGTGAAAAACATTTTAGAAAAGTTAAAATACACATTCAATAATATGCAGAAAAGTTAAAACACTGAAAACAATGCATAGGTATAAGGCAAAATACATGAACTATGTCACAGCTTAGTTCTACTAAGCTTAATCAGTATAGGTTTAATACTAACCATACTATTGAGGCCAGGCGGAGAATCACTGGCCAATCTCAAAATCCATCCATATTCTTTAGTTTCAAGGGCGTTGTTTATATCTCCACCCCTAACAGAAGGTTGGACACAATCTATAGCCCTAAACTTAAATGTATGATCGTTCCCACAATCCATAATATGCTTACATAGTGCATTTCTATCTATGCGCCTCCTGATATCTGATTTATGTTCTGTGATTCTTTCCTTGAACTTCCGTGTAGTTTTACCTACATAAAAAGAATCACAGGCCATGCAAGTAGCTAAATATACTAAGTGCGTAGTAGTGCATGTTACAGATGTGTAAAACTTAAATTTCTTATTATTTACAGGGTGCACAAAGAAATCACTATTCTCACAGATGATGTTTTCACACAGGAACAGTTATAACATTTATATGTACCATAGCTAGATGAAACAGGGACATGGGTATTAGTAGGAAAGTCCTTATAACATAGGGCACTCTTCAAGGTTCTCATATTCTTATAGGCGAAGTATGGTCTATTGCCTAAAATAGCTTTCAATTCATCGCTAGCCATAAGAATTAGCCAATTATTACTGATAATCTGTTTAATTAGAGGTGTTTTTAGATTAAATGAGGTTACATATCTTATAAGTGTTTCCTGTGAAGTGGATGTATCATCAGCCCTTATATTAAAATTAGAGCTAGAAAAAATCGGCTTCAACGTAGTCTCCCTATCTTCTAGCAATTTCATCTTCTCATTAGAAACTAGCACATCGCTATACCCACTAGAAGCAAAATCAATCAACATATCATCCAATTGTTTATAAAATAGATCATTCTCAGTATTGTACCTACTCAATCTACAGAATTGTGATCTTACAGTACCTCTAAAAATATGGGGGGCATGCATGCTGGTAGCATGAGTGTATCTGCCTGCACTAACGTCCTTCCTATGTAGGCTCGTGTTTATGGTATCCCCATCAATAATTATATTAATATCCAAGAAGGTAATAGTATTATCTGAACAGCACATTTTAAATTTCAAAAAAGGGGATAGTGAGTTTAAGTATAACACAAACTCATCTAATTCTAACAGTGTGCCCTCCCATAACAGGAAACAATCATCAACGAAACGTTGAAAAAATTTTATATTTTGTCTATAGGGATTGGTATCGCAAAACAAAAAGTTTCTTTCCCACTGATAAAGCACTAAGTTTGCGTAGGTGTTGGCTACGGAAGTACCCATAGCCACACCTGTCAGTTGTAAATACAGGGAGCCATTAAATAGAAAAATATTGTTCTTTAATACCACATCAATGAGGCTACATATATTTTCAATCTTCCCAAAATTAGGCTCAGGGCAGGAAATCAAAAATTCTCTTAGCAGCTCAATTCCTATGTCAATGGGAATAACCGTGAATAAAGAATGGTGATATATGAATTACAACTGAATGGTGACATAGATATTGACCTGTTTAATTACTTGACTGTTCCCTGTCCTGTTATTCCACAATTATATGGCATTCCAAAGATCCATAAGTCACGGACAGACCCACCCATGAGACCTATCGTCTCGGGTGCCGGTTGGGTGACTGAACCCATTTCAATATACTTACACGCCCAACTTCAACCTTTTTTAAGTACATGTGAATCTATTCTTCGTGATACTATGGATTTTTTATCTAAACTTAAAACTTGGTATAGTGTAGGCAGAATGGATTTAATTAATAAGAAACATTATCTGGTGACCCTTGACATTGTTTCTTTATGTCCCCCATATTTTTAGAGGTACTGTAAGATCACAATTCTGTAGATTGAGTAGGTACAATACTGAGAATGATCTATTTTATAAACAATTGGATGATATGTTGATTGATTTTGCTTCTAGTGGGTATAGCGATGTGCTAGTTTCTAATGAGAAGATGAAATTGCTAGAAGATAGGGAGACTACGTTGAAGCCGATTTTTTCTAGCTCTAATTTTAATATAAGGGCTGATGATACATCCACTTCACAGGAAACACTTATAAGATATGTAACATCATTTAATCTAAAAACACCTCTAATTAAACAGATTATCAGTAATAATTGGCTAATTCTTATGGCTAGCGATGAATTGAAAGCTATTTTAGGCAATAGACCATACTTCGCCTATAAGAATATGAGAACCTTGAAGAGTGCCCTATGTTATAAGGACTTTCCTACTAATACCCATGTCCCTGTTTCATCTAGCTATGGTACATATAAATGTTATAACTGTTCCTGTTGTGAAAACATCATCTGTGAGAATAGTGATTTCTTTGTGCACCCTGTAAATAATAAGAAATTTAAGTTTTACACATCTGCAACATGCACTACTACGCATTTAGTATATTTAGCTACTTGCATGGCCTGTGATTCTTTTTATGTAGGTAAAACTACACGGAAGTTCAAGGAAAGAATCACAGAACATAAATCAGATATCAGGAGGCGCATAGATAGAAATGCACTATGTAAGCATATTATGGATTGTGGGAACGATCATACATTTAAGTTTAGGGCTATAGATTGTGTCCAACCTTCTGTTAGGGGTGGAGATATAAACAACGCCCTTGAAACTAAAGAATATGGATGGATTTTGAGATTGGCCAGTGATTCTCCGCCTGGCCTCAATAGTATGGTTAGTATTAAACCTATACTGATTAAGCTTAGTAGAACTAAGCTGTGACATAGTTCATGTATTTTGCCTTATACCTATGCATTGTTTCAGTGTTTTAACTTTTCTGCATATTATTGAATGTGTATTTTAACTTTTCTAAAATGTTTTTCACTATTTGTCATTCTTTTATTGCTATATTGTTTGTCATGTTTTGAATTCAAGTCATGTGATTTTAGCTGTCGGTCATATGACTATCCTGGGACCTATATATATGGAGAATGTACTCATGCATTTTAGTATTGACAAAGGATTATTTCCGAAAGCTTTGCTCGCTATTAAAGTGGTTTTTCTCATTGTTCTATCAGTGAGCCAGTTAGAAACCCATCTAATGATATAAGGGTTGATACTCGGCTGGGTAAGTTTGTCAATGATGCCTAAGTGGGGGATAGTGAGAAAAGCGTTGGCTAAGTCTAGGTAGGGCCCTGGTGTCTGTCTTGAAGAAGTCCACCAGGTTTAACAGGCATGATCTCCCTTTGACAAATCCAAACTAAGTAGGCTCAGGTGTTTGGAGATTACTTATATCTTTGTTGATAAGGTCAGTGATGATTTTCTCCATGGCCTTGCAGATTAGGCTAATCAGGTTAATAGGTCTATAATTCCTGGTTGGGGGGGGGGGGGGTCAGTGGAAATACCACCTTTGTGCAAGGGAATAATGGTGGCCATTTTATATTCAGCTGGGATGAAGCCAGTGCTTAGATTGTGGTTGAAAACAGTATCCAATGGTGTTGCTAAGTCTTGTTGTATTCCATGTAGGATGCAGCCTGTGATGTTATCAGGTCCTGTATTTGCTGTGTTTTTGGCTTTAGAGAGGGTGTTTACAAGATACAAGGTAGGGGACAGGTGGTAGTGATGTCATGAGGTATGTGTGGCAGGGAAAGGGGAGTGAAGCTTTCAGAGAACCTGTCAGCCAACAGGTCAGCTATGTCCACAGTCTCAATATATGTGGTTTCATTAACTACCAGTTTGGCACATCTGGGCCTTTCCTTTTAGGTTACGGATGTAAATAAAGAATGCCTTATGGTTGTCCTTAGTTGAGGAAGCTAATTTGGATTTGTAGTTTGATTTGGAGGACTTCACAAGAAGTTTAGGGAATGCTTCCATTTTAGGGCTCGCTCCCTCTTACTCTTAGACAGCAATTTATCCCTCTTATTGTAAAGCCTGTTAATGGGAGTTGTCTGCCATGTAGGTTTGCTCTTCCTTGAGGAGCTTGTTTTGGTCCTGTCAGGTATGGCCAAGTCAATGCAGTTATACAGGTGTTTGTATAAAGCACTGGTGCAGAATTCAGCATAGTTGCCAGTTCCATCGGGGGGGGAGGGGTCAGTGAAGCTATTTATACCATCCTTTAATAGACTGTAATCTGCTTTGGAGAAGTTTTTTAGTTTAGTTGCTGCTGGGAGGTCAGGTGTGATAGTTACTTCGAATTAGACTGATTTGTGGTCAGATCTCTCCAGGGAAGGCCTCACTGTGGGGGTACTACAGTGGTTCCCCATTTCGGTAAGCACCAGAACCAGGATGTTGGCACCCCTTGTGGGGGTGTCAACCAGCTGGTCCAGGGTATTGGAGTTAACAAAGTCGAGAAACCTTTGGGCAAGTGAGTTTGTGCACGAGTAATTTACCCAGTCAATGGATGGGTAGTTAAAGTCGCCCAAAACCATGGTGTTCGGCTGTATCTTGATAGACTCAAGTAGATCCAAATAGGCAGAGTGGGTGTCCTGATTCATGGATGCCTGTAGCTGGCAATAACTTGAATGGGTGTCCTATCAACAGTTAACTGTACCTGAAGTAAATCCAGGGAATCATACTGTTTAACCAATCTGAAGCTGTATTTATCTTTAATGAATACTCCTCCTTTAGTTTTCACACTTTCAGTTTGTGGTCTGAATGTGTGGAAAGAGGTGTAACCTGGTATGGCTGGGGTGCTGTCCACAGCCTTGAACCAGATCTCCGTGACTGCACAAATGTCTGCATCTTCCAAGTTGAGGACTGCTTCCTGTGAGTGCAGTTTCATGTTAAGACTCCTAGTGTTTAGCAGTATAACCTTGAGGTTGTTTTTAGATGGAGTTTTTATGTCAGGAATTTTGTCCTTGAGACACTGCCTAAAAAGGCACTATGGATATGAGTACTGAGTGAGCTGAAATTAAGCTGTTACCTGTGTGCAGCCATCTTTGAAGACCTACACATATTTGTTTTGATATCTTGAATGGCAGAAAAATCAAACCTCCAAATATCAAATATATTCTAGAGAATCACAAAAACACTGAATCACCAGAATGGTAGGTACCATGGGTCCTATGGGATGGGGGGATGCAAGTAGTTTTCTTGCACTTTAGAGGTATTCCACCATAGTCAATTTTTCATGTTTTGACATTATGCCCTGTAAACACACATGCACACACACACACACACACACACACACACACACACACACACACACACACACACACACACACACACTGAGCATAACAAAGTCAGGTTGAATTGTAGCAAAACCATGTCTCTGCCAATGTCAGATAGCATGCTGTGTATTGGTTAACTTCTCACGAAAGTCACCTCAGTTATATATAGAGAAAGAGATTGTGATGGTACATTTGATTTCTTTCAGACTGCATCTTCACTGCTGCTACATTTCATTCTTGGATCGTCAATACTACTGCATTTCATTCTTTTTGGCAGTTTAAAGTTGAAACAATGATTTGTTTTTTCAGAAGAGTTTAGTAACACTTTCATATCCTTTCACATTACATAGTCTTTTCACACTTTGCAGCTGCTAGCATAATCAGGAGCAGTGTTCTTTGTTCAATACTTTTTTAAAGGTATTCCAACAGATTTTACCAGTTGATGTTACTGTACGTATTATCATTACTGCATTCTTCTTCGTTTTTTTTTTAACGAGGAACCATCCATCCTCAACCCCTTTTCCCATTTTTCAACATGGAGTCAATAGTGACAATCATCTCGAGCCAAGGGTTTTACCGCCGGGTGTCTATCCCATCCACGGTAATTCATCCATACTACTCACTTGCACACACAATCATTCCTAGGGGCAATTTTAGAGTGTCCAATCCACCTGATGCATGTCTTTAGATTGCGGGAGGAAACTGGAGCACCTGGAGGAAAACCGCAATCATGCATTTATATAAATGAAAACAAACCATATTCAAATAATTTTAGTTGCAAACCTCATACATCACAAACCATACTGACATAATTTTAGTTACAAACATAATGCATCACGTATACTCTACCCAGTCATTGTCAGTCAAACCTTACAGAGCTCATTCAGATTTTTCCATCTTTTAAACCTCATTCCTCCTCTGCATGTATCGTTCCATTTCCTATTTTTTCTATGCAGTTTGGTCCTACTCATTTCTAAGATCCCATTCTGGTTATTTTATCTCTATTACCATATTTACTACTTCTAGTAAAGTTGGTTTAGACTTTGATTTCCATTTTCTAGCAATTGCTTTTTGGCAGCCACCATAATTAGACTCAGCAAGGCCTTACTATTTCTAGGCAATTACGATTCTGTGTCATATCTCAGAAAAATAATTTCCTTAGTTACATCAATTTGCTCACCCAGTATCTCTGACAGAGTAGTCTACAGGGAATCTTTAAAGTCTGCAAACTCATTACACTTCCAGAAAGTATGTTTCCAATTATCTCATTTCTCATCACCTTCCAACAGTTGCTGTCTACCTGGAGAAAAATTCTTTGGAGTCTACTTGGGGTATAAAAATACCTATGTAAACACTTCCAAGCAAAGATCTTAAATCTTCTAGACTTTGTTGCATAGTTGGGATATATATATATATATATATATATATATATATATATATATATATATATATATATAAGATCTACTTTGAAACATCTAAAACCCATAACATTTAATTTCATAACATTGAGACCAGAACATCTAAAACCCATAACTTCAAATTTCATAACATCTAACACTATAAATCATATGAAAATAACATCCCCTCCACATAAAACGGCACCAAACTACCAAACACACTTTTACTATGTTTCTGCAGGGGGGGCAAGCCCCCCTGCACCCCCCACACCACCCGTAAATGAAATATACCAATTCCAAGATCACACTACAGTGGGAAAAAGTTAATTTCCTAATCCCACTGTATCAAGCCCCCCTGCAGAAATGTAGAAAAGTGTGTTTGGTAGTTTGATGTCGTTATATGTGAAGGGGATGTTATTTTCATGTGATTTGTACTGTTTAATGTTATGAAATTCAATGTTATGGGTTTTAGATGTTTTGGGTTTTAGATGTTCTGGTCTCAATGTTATGAAATTAGATGTTATGGGTTTTAGATATGTTGAAGGGGACCTATATATACATTTTGAAGGGGATATATATATATATATATATATATATATATATATATATATATATATATATATATATATACACATATATATATATCCCCTTTGTTTCTTTCAGAATTTGTTATCCAATATCTCTTCCCAATCCTTTCTAACCACCTCTCATTGATTCTTTTAGTTATCATGCAATATTTTGCATGCTGTACTAATTATTCCTTTTTTAATTCCAGCTTCTATTCTAGATTCTACTAAAAACTCTACCATTGCTGGTCTTTCACTTAGGATCCCCCTCTTTCTTTCTCCTTGCCTATACTGTGATATCAATCATTGATAGGGAACGCAAACTCTAATCTACAGTCCAAATAAATTCATGGCATCTTCCCATTCTAATCCAAGTCAAAACGAACTCCGCACATAAGGCAGGTGCAAGCAGCCAAAAAGCAATCACAAAATCAAGAAAGGAGGCCAGCACCAAGAGTGATAACTCAGTTTATTCCAAATAGTGACAAATCACTATTTGGAATAAACCGAGTTATCACTCTTGGTGCTCGCCTCCTTTCTTGATCTTCCCATTCTATTACCTTTCCCTCTCTAGTTATTTGCTCCCAATACTTTAGTTCCTTTGCTAGTTTTCTCCAATAAATTCTATCACCTTTTGCCTGTTGTTTGTATCTGTAATTGCAGTTATCTCTATCGGCAGAATTTCCTTTCCCCATTCATATGTTGACTTAGTTCTTAGAATACTTTCTGCTACTTTATGAATATAATATTCTGTAGGGTTATTGTTATTCTTAAAGGTCTGTATCCAAAATCCCAGTCTCTCCTAGTTTCTTGAGCTTCCCCCTATTTCATCGTCATCCTTTTCCACTTTGAATTATAGGATTCTGCTTGTGCTATGTATAAGAGCCTTAACTGTGTAGCTCTGAAATACATCTTCAAATTGCATAGTACCAGTCTGCCTTCTTCTATTGGAAGAATGAGTTTATCCCACATGACTCTTGCTGTCTTCACCTCCCAGATAAAATCCTTCAGTTCTTTATTAATTGCTGTCCACAACTACTCCTCTGGTTGATAAAAATATGCCTGACCTCTGTTTAAAACTAAAAGGACTAAAAACATTTTAATTGCTTGTATCTTATTATTCATATCAATATAACAGAGCTTTGTATTATCAAGTTTTGTATTATCTTTTGGTTAGTCTCTTCCCACATATCCTTAGCTGCCACACTGGAATAATTTTTAATACAAACTACTAAATATTTAATTTTATCATGTCTCCATAAATATGGATATTACTGAACCAATTTGTGTGTGGGTACATATTTTACCGCTATTGCCTTTGTTTTAGCTTCAGTAATTTTGTATCCTGAAAAGATTTGAAACTGTCTCAAAATATTCCACAACACTGTAATGTCCTTTTTTTGGTTTTATCAGGTATAAAATAATATCATCTGCAAATGGAGTTAGCTTTTCTTGACTACCATACCATGAATATCTGAGTTCCTTATTTTCTTCGTTGGAAACAGAAACAATGAATGTTTGCTATTTACAACTGAAGGATATTGCCATGGGAGTGTCTTTCTCTCCCATTTATGCGGATCTGTTCATGGGCTATGTTGAACATCATTTAATGTATGACGTCACTCATAATCTATTTCTAGAGGAGATAGATATTTGGCGTTATTACTTAGATGATTGTTGGCTAATATGGAGATCAGAAGAGCATTATTTATTTGAGTTTGTTGAGTATCTCAATGAAAACAAATGGGGAATTCAATTTACACTGAATTATCATTGGGAGTGTGACTTTTTTGGATGTGGAGGTCAAGGTATTAGAAGATGGTACTTTGAGCAGTAATGTTTATAGAAAATGTCCACAGTTTAATAATTTGCTATATGCTTCTAGTTGTCACCCCCCCCTCCCCCCAATGTCATCAAGAATATCCCTAAGTCTCAATTTTTAAGACTAAAAAGAATATGTTCCACTGCGGAAGACTACAGTCTTCAGGCATGTGATATGGCCCGTAGATTTTTTGAACGAGGTTATCGTAAATATGATGTTGATTTAGCCAGCAAGAAAGTCCATGATATTAATAGACAACAGACCCTTTCATATGGAGACAAAAGTTCAAAATCTGAGTTTCATCTTAGGTTTATCATGGAATTTGGGGGTAATACCAGATACTTACAGAATATTATACACAAACATTGGGATAGTCTATATATGAAGGATAGGTCAGCTCAGTTTTTGCCATTTAGATGTAGGTTTGGATATACAAGGGGAAAAACATGGGGGGCTGGTTTAACCATTATAAAAAGGGTAATCAGGGGGTACAGAATAGTTTGCAAACTACACTACAGGGAGGCCCAGTTATGGGCAGTTTTCCATGTGGACATTGCAGGTTTTGCAATATGGTCCCTAAACAAAGCTCATTCACTTCCTTTAATTGTCCTAAGGTATATGATATAAGGATTTTTGAAAATTGTAGTAGTGATTGGGTGATCTACTTGGTAAATTGTACCTGCCCTGCTTTTTATGTTGGGCAGACTTCTCGCCCATTCAGACCTAGAATATTAGAACATATGAGTGACATTAAATGTCATAGGAATACAAATGCTTTATATAAACATCACATATTACATCCTTCTGCAAGGTTTAGGTTTACAGTTATAGATAGAATATATAAACTAAAAACCTCTTCAGAAAATCTACACTCTTTGTTGGATTATAAAGGAAAAATGTGGATAATTACATTAGGTGGCTTATTTTCTCCAGGACTCAATGAACAATTGTGATTGGATAATTGTGTGGTGCACTATTTGGCTGTTTAATATATATTGAATGTTATACTATCTGTTAGATAGCACTGATGAAGGCTTTATGCTGAAACCGGTATGCTTTGTCACTCATTGGGTGTCATTACTTTTGTATATTCATTCATGGGTATTCTAGCCCATTTATACTTTTATTAAAGTATTTTGTTGGAATTTAGTGCTGGCCTGTGTGGTTTTTGGATCCCTTATTTTCTTTGCCAGTGGTTCTAAATATAATGCACATAACAAAGGGGAAAGAGGACACCCCTGCCTGGTTTCTCTACTGAAGTAGAAATTGTCAAAGAGGAACCCACCCATTTTATTTTTTGCCTGTGATCCCTTATATATCCTCCTAATCAAGCTTATAATTTTTTCAGGGAATGAAAATGCTTCCAATGCCCTGCTCATAAAGTCCCAGCTTACTTTGTCAAATGCTTTCTCTGCATCAAGACCCACCAACAGCAGTGGCATTTTCTTATATTCTACTTCCCTCTAGATCATCAATGTTCTGTTATTGTTGTCAAATGTTTGCTTACCCCCCACAAAACCGCATTGGTCTGTATATATTAGTTTTGGCATCACTTTTGCCTTTATAAACACAAACACTTTATAATCATGGTTTTGTATTAAAATGGGCCTGTATGAAGCTGGATCTGATGGATCTTTACCCTCTTTAGGTACCTTCACACCCTTCAAAACCAACCTTTATAAACTGAATGGTCTTCCACAAATTAATTCCTGAACTGACTGGCCTTGACCTTCTGGAAGTGGGAGGTACTTTATAAGGGTAGGTACTAGCAAGGTGTATATAGCCCCTAGACTCATTTTGATTGTAACTCATAAGATAATATGAACAATTTCCATACTCAAGTCAACAAATTGTTTGCTGAACAGAAATGTCTATTCCTACATTAAACACAAGCTTTTAGTGGCAGGCTTCAAAATCATACTCCTTAACTTTGCAAACAACAAAGAATATAAAAATGTACAGTCCTTCAAGTTTAGTCTGTATGTTTCCTGTCCTTAGCTGCAGCTTTCTGTAGGGCTGTCTTCACCTCCTTCTTTGTAACTGAAGCTTCCAGTCTGTGACTGTAGTAGTCTGCTCCTTAAGGTCCTTTCCAGTGCTAAATTTGTATTTCTCTTGGTTTCTGTTATTAGGGTGTTCTACCACACTTGACTTTTCTAGTGAGCTGCCTGAGCTCCTTTCTGTCTAGACCCAATGACATGACTCTGAAGATAGTTGACGAACCATAGGCCTAGTGGCTTGCTTGTCTCCAGGCCTGATAGCCTATCCCAATATGCTGTAAGAGCAAACTAGCTCTATGCTACAAAATCCCCTTTTGTATGAGGAGTACTGTAGCCCTCCTCCACTCAGAAGAGCTTATTTGGCTCCACCTATGGGGAAGGTCCTCATATTGCATTTCAGACTGAGTCATAATGTAAAGGCAGCAGAGACCACCAATTTTAGATAAAAACAGGATAGCTTATTCTACAAAAACGTGAAAATGCAGGTTTATACCAAAAGTCTTATGGCTTAAAAATTGTTCACAGGAAGTACTCCCTTCCATACAGTCCCATGCTACTGAGAAGCAGTTTATTAGTAGGTATGTCTCGCTCTCATTATAAGCTTCTCAGTAGCTGTTGGTTCAGGAGTCCTACAACAGGAACAGTCTGGAGCTTCATCTAAGTGTCTCTTCTATATCTTTATTCACTCTGCTACATGCCTTCTAGAGCCACTACTGTGGAACCAAATCTCCTGTCCAAGGATTCCAGATAACACCTTGCATAGTGTCAACTTGCCCCTCATTTTATCTACCATTAATTGTTTCACAAGGCAAACCTGCTCTAGCTACTATACAACATTCTCACTTTAAGTGATTGTGTTTCTTCTCTGGCTAATACAACAGAAGTTCTTTTATATCCTTAAAGGAAACCCTAGTTTTTTATAATAGTAGTTCTGTTTATGCACTTTACCCACAAGTATAGCACGACTTACATTTACATTTACTTTGACAGCACTACTTTCTGTGCAGCCTTTCTGCATGACTCAAACATTCTATAAGGTTTCAAACTAAAACTCTCCTGAAATGGTTTGAACGTGATGTTAAATCAGGTTTCTTGTGAAAGGTAGTTCTGAAAACACTTCCTTGCTCCTTAATGAAAACTTTTTTATTTCTTTTTTCTTTAGCTTAGCTAGTGTATCATCTGCCAGGACTGCAGGCATAGAGGTCAGTTTTTTCTTCACTAGAGTTACAAGTCTCTGCTGCCTAAATAAATATAGAGGTTTGCACTTCCTTCTAAACTCTGATATATTTGGTCCCCCTCTTACCAGTCTGCCTAACTCTGTAGTTTAATGCCTTCATTTTTTCTGTTATTTCAAACAGGCCCTGCCATTTAGCCAAAAAAGTGGGCCAAAAATTCCCCAGTCCTTGCATTTGTACTATACCCAGCCTGTTGTATTGATTGGGCTCTTTCAATGTGTTCCTGGCCTATGTGTATCTTTCAGGCTATCTTGTTTGTTGATGTAGTGTTCTGTGACACTTTTAAATTATGCTTTCTCTTCTTCTCAGGTGTCTCTTACAATATCTAATAGTCTTCTGTGGTGCCTTCCATATATTAACTCAAAAAAGGACCTTATTGAGCCTTGCAGCACTTTAATGTTAAACATGAAGTATTGTATTAATTGGTCCCAGATTTTGCCACCTTTCTCACATTTTTTTTCAGCATGGACTTTAATGTTTGATTAAAACATTCTATTAATCTGTCCATCTGTGGATGGAACACTAAGTTTTTAATTGCTTGACCTTAAAGAATTAGCTAAGTTGATGCATTGTTCTGGATATGAATGGAATCCTTTAGATACAAAGCCTTTCTCAAAGGTACTTTTTAGTCCGACCACCTATTAAGATCCTACTCCACCATGGGATTTAACTATACTTCTTCAAGCCCTGACTCCCCACCTCCCCTTTGAATCAGCTGCCAGGACCAAGAAGGAGCAGGTGCCTAATTGGAAGCAATCTCTCTTTAGCCTGAACAAGCAAATAAGGGCACTAGTGAAATCCTCCAAAGCAAACTTCAAGTCCAAACTGGCCACATCTACTAAAGACAATCACAAGGCTTTCTTTGCATATGTCCACAATATCAAGGGAAGCACCCAAATCTGCTCAGAACTGGTGGTCAAGGACACCACATGCACAAATGCCATAGATAGAGCCAACCTCCTGGCAGACAGGTTTAGTGAAAACTTCACCCCTCTGTCCTCCCCATCAGTAAATCAGGACATCCCCAGCACCTGTCCCCTTCCCCTTATCTCTAGGGAGAAGTCATCATTTCACTCTCAAAGGCAAAAAATACAGCCTCCATGGGACCCGATAACATCCCAGGCTGCATCCTACATGAACTCAGGCAGGAACTTGCAGCACCATTAGGCACCCTATTCAACCAAAGCCCGAGTACTGGCTTTGTCCCAGCCGAGTTGAGGACAGCCACTGTCATCCCTTTGCACAAAGGTGGAGCGTCCACCAATCCAGGAAATTACAGACCCATCAGCCTAACTAGCCTGATCTGCAAGGCCATGGAGCAGATTATCATGGACCTCATTAACAAGGACATTAGCAACCTCCAAACACTCAATCCCACACAGTTTGGCTTTGTGAAGGGAAGGTCATGCCTGTTACATTTGGTCAACTTCTTTGAGACAGTCACCAAAGCCATGGGTGAGGGGAAGATGGTGCCCACCACCTACCTTGACCTGGCCAAAGCTTTCGATACTATTCCCCACTTGGTTGTAATAGAGAAAGTCTCTCAACTAGGCATCAAGCCATATGTTACCAGATGGCTAGCAAACTGGCTCACTGATAGAATCCACCTAGTCAAAACAGGGAAAGCTACCTCAGGCAGTCGACCTGTAATGAGTCTCTCAACTAGGCATCAATCCATATGTTACCAGATGGCTAGCAAACTGGCCCACTGATAGAACCCACCTAGTCAAAACAGGGAAAGCTACCTCAAGCAGTCGACCTATAATGAGTGGTGTACCCCCAAGGATCAGTCTTGGGGCCTTTGTTGTTTGGGATGTAGTTGTCTGAGGTGCAGGCCAAAACCAGTGGGTTCTGGTTGACCAAATTTGCAGATGGCTGCAAGCAGGGGTGCTGTCATTAGTTCCCCTAGTGATGTGGACATCCTCCAAGAGGGTCTCACCCATACAAATGACTGGTGTCAGAAACATGGCCTCAAACTGAATGCCAAAAAATGCATCCTCACCCCCTTTGGGGAGAGTGACATCCCCACAAATTATCACATTAATAACAAGGTCCTAAGCACACAATCAATCATGAGGGACTTGGGCATCCAGGCTGATAGCAAACTGACTTTTGACTACCATATTACCTCCGTTGTATGGAAAGCTTTCTACATGGCCCACCTCATTAGTAAGGGTATCTCATCCAGGGACAGATGGTCATAACATCCCTGTATTCTTGAAAACCAAATGAATGGCAAACACTGATGCAAAATCATGAAGTAAAACCAAAAATCACCAGCAGGGCGAATGGAAACACACCTTTATTCACATAACAACAGGTTGAATGCTTTCATCAAAGAAGTTTGACTTCATCAGAACAATAGGTACATGCAGCCAAAATCTTAAATAGACATCAACTTAACCTATTAGTTTAAACACACCAATCATTTCAAACCTTGTTAATAATTAGTTGATTGATAATTAATACTACTTCCACTGATAACCATTCTTAATTAAAGAAAGAAAGTCATATAAAAACTTTATTTAAAAAATACATGCTTAAAAATGAATTTTATATATAATTTTTATATGTATGTTAAAATTCAACTTAAACAGCCAAAATGTAAAAATGAATCCACTTTACACCCAATATAATACTGTTCATATCTTTCTAGCCTTTTCTTTCAAGGCTGGTATAATAGATATAAAATCATTCAACCCTGGGGGAAAATTAGCAGCAAGCCTAAGTTGCCACATAAGCTCTTTTTTATTTAAAATATTCTTCCAGTCCCCTCCTCTAGGGTTTGCCTGAATGACATCTAAAATGCCAAATTTAAAACCTGAGAAACCAGTACATGTTCTACTATGCCTATACAGGGCATTAGTTGCCTTTTCATTTTTTAGTTCGTAAAGGTGTTCATAAATCCTGGACTTAAAGGCTCTATCCATCTTCCCAATATAAAATTCCGTGCATGTATTACACTTGGCCAAATATACTAACTGCTTAATAAGGCAGTTGCCTTTCTTAAAAAATACTGTACTTTTAGTCCTGTTAGTAAAAAACAAACATCTGAAGTAGGAGAATTCATTTGTCAGCAACCTGTGGGTATGGATCCGATATCGGATCCGAACCGGCATGGTTTATCCAGCTATGGATCCGAGTTCCTAGCTCCTCCCCTCACCCATAATGCCCTGCTCTCCCTACATGACCTCAGATCTAGTTTGTCGTGCATGGTGAAGGCTGGGTCGTCAGAGCTCCTAAAGCTAAGTTTATATATTCTTATTAAGAACTCTTAAAACTTTTAAAACTTTTAAGTTGTGTGAAAGTTGTAGGTTTCCCTTCTGTTTTTATCTTTTTTGGGTTAATTTAATATAGTTTTTACCCTCCCCTCGCTGGTTCGTAGTTGGTGTGTGTGTGTGTTTTTTTTTGGGGCCTTGTGTGAATGCTTTAGTTTATTTTAGTGTTACTATTTAAAAAAAAAAAAAAAAAAAAAAATAGTGATGTCTGAGGCCCCAAAGGCTATTTTCTCAAAGTGCTCCGAGTGTGGCCATAAGCTTTCCCCTGCTGATGGCCACACTCGGTGTGTTCGATGCCTTGGGGTTGAACACCTCACTTCAGGGTGTTCAATCTGTGCAGGGTTCAACCCCAGGGCAGTGAAGGAGCGGAGGTCGAAGCTGGTCTTGGCGGGACTCTTGCCCCCAGACTCGGCTTCGGCCCCCGCCCCCTTGGTGGTCACTGCTTCGGCAGTCCCTGCCTTGCCTGCTTCCCCTCCTCCACCCGGGATTCAAACTCCCGCCAAAGGGTCGGAGGAGAGGGAAGCCAGGAAAAAGGACCGGAGAGAAAAGCACCACAAGCGGCAGGCCGAGACCTCCGTTTTGGCCCCGCCGGCTAAGCGGGCTTCTCCTCCGGCCTCTCTGGCTGCTGGCTATCCCCCTCCTCGGCTCCAGTCCCCGTGCTTTTCACCGGAGCCTGAGGATGAGGAGACCCGACCTCCTTCGAGGCTATCGAGGTGGCACTCAAGGCCTACCTCGGTAGCCTCGTCGAGGTCTACTTACAGCCTCTCTGATGCTGATCTGGACCGGATGATGCGAAGGTTCATCCAGGCCCAGATGCAGATGGGAGTGCTCCTGCCTCCCCCCCTCTGGGGCAGAGCTCGACCCCCTTTTTTTAAGCCCATTGCTCCTTCTCCGTCCCGCTACCCGGGTTCGGAGCGCCCGGAGCCGGGCAGTCTCGGAGCCGCGGGTGGGTCGGCGCCGACAGTACTGGGTACTTTGGATCCGACCCTGCTCTCAAGTCTGTCAGATCCGACCTCTCGGAGCCTTGGCCCGAGCTTCGGATCCGAGGGACTCAGTGTGCCTTCGGCGCCATCCTTGTCGGAGCACACTGGTCCCTTGGATCCGAGGGGCTCGGCGCCGGCTCCGATCTGCTCATCGGATCCGAGGGGGAGCCGAATTTTGGATCCTATTGTCAAGGCTGGCTCCCCCTCGGCTTTTGATGTAGTGGAGAGGGCTCTGTTGAGAGCATCCGGACCCCCGGCCCTTGCTTCGGCTCCGTCCCGCACTCCATCTGCTCTGGGCCAGGCTTCCATCACCCGGCCACTGGGACAGCCCGCTTCACTGCCCCAAGCAGTTCCTGTGGTTCTGGACATTGCTGGTGAGGGCTCCTCGGACAGCCCCCCCGAGGAAGCACCTTGCGAGCATTCGTGTAAGAGGAGGCACATAGACTCCCCCGAGTCTTTGACCGAAGACACTGACTTGGAGGAAGGGGAAGGCTCCCCAAGATCACCCCCTGAGGATGTCTCCTTCGGAAACATTATGGAAATGTTACGGATTAGAGGTGGGTGGTCTGCCCCAAAGTCTTCCTCGGACGAGTCAGTGTTCTTGGAGGCATTTGAAGCGGGCCCATCTTCCTCTGGGGTGTCCCCTCCTGTCGACCCCCTGGTGGACCTTATTACCACCAGGGCTTGGAAGGACCCGGACACCGTGGAGCCAATCCCTAAGAGGCCCGACAGGATCCTTAGCCCTCCTGCTGACCGTGTCCACTGGAGCAAGGGGCCCCCGGTAGATGCCATGTTGTCGGCAGCAGCCACTAAGAGGGAACTCACCCAGGAGAGTCCCTCAGTCCATCCCCCGAGCAAGGAGTCTCGGATGATGGACCGTTTGGGGAAGCGAATCTTTAGTTCAGCGACCTTCTCAGTGAGGGTGCTCAACTATTTGGCACACGTCATTAGGATGCAGCGCGTTCTTATCAAGGAATATGCTGCATCCCCCCCCAGAGTCCATGTCGGAGGAGGACAAACTTATGCACTCCACCCGTATGGCCACTCTTCGTTCTGTGACTAACACCTCTATGCGGTTACTTTCCCACGCTACCGAGGGAGCTGCTAGAGCTGCGGGAGCGGGCCTAGTCACAAGACGGCAGGCCTGGATCCGCCACTGCGATTTTGCGGAGCCCTTCAAGGCGTCATTCGCGAACGCCCCCTTTGACGGTTCTGCCCTTTTTGGCAAGACAGTTCGCGATACCTTGGTTCAGAGCGAGAAGGACGGGAAGACGCTGTCTGCCATCGGAGTCCACTTCTCTGTGCCCCAGAGGTCCTACTCTAGGAAACAAAAGGGCCAGAAGAAGATGTGGTTCCGGAAGTCTCAGCATTCCCAACCCACTCCGGACAACCAGTCCTTCCATGGCAGAGGAGGACAGGGAGGACACCGCCCTAGGAGCAGAGGGGCTCCCAGGAACTTTGGGTCCAGGGAACCTTTCTCTGAATGGCCCACACAGCAACCCTGAGGGGTTGCCCGACTGCTCCACTCTGGAGGCAGTCGGGGGACGTTTCTCGGAGCACCTAGCAGCATGGGAGTCCATTACATCAGACCACTGGGTACTCCGGATTATATCCAGAGGTTACAAGATCCCCTTTCTTCATGTCCCAAAGTTAAAAATCCTCCCCGATGTTCCACCCAGTCAGAGGGAGGCCGCTTCAGCAGAAATTGGCCATCTGCTGAGAAAAAGAGCCATCCAGCCCGTCCCCCCAGACCAGATCGGATCAGGGTTCTACTCCAGGTTCTTTTTAGTGCCAAAAAAGACGGGGGACCTAAGACCCATTCTAGACCTGTCCCTGTTGAACCTGTCAGTTCCGAAAGAGAAATTCCGGATGGTCACTTTGCAGTCCATCCTCCCCCTTCTAGGGGAGAATCACTGGATGTGCTCTATAGACCTCAAGGATGCGTACTACCACATTCGGATGGACAGACGATCCAGGAGGTTTCTTCGCTTCCAGCTGGGAGCCAGTCACTACCAGTTCAGGGTCCTTCCCTTTGGTCTCACCACAGCCCCCAGGGTGTTCACCAAAGTGTTAGCAGTGTTTGCGGCCCACCTGAGGCTTCAGGGGGTGCAGGTCTTTCCGTACCTAGACGACTGGCTTCTCACCGCCCCAACAAGGCATCTACTCTCTTTGGCAAGAGACTCCTTCCTTCGTCTAGCTCCCAAGCTAGGCATCACGGTAAACATAGAGAAGTCCAACCTGGTCCCTACTCAAACAATAGAATTTATAGGAGCCAGGTTAGACACGAGAAATTTAAGAGCCTTTCTCACAACCGACGGGGTTCAGAATCTGCGACTCCAGGTGCAGGCCATCCTTCACTAGAGCTCAACACCTGCGGAATTGATCCTGAGGGCACTAGGGTCTATGGCGGCAGCGATTACTCTTCTTCCGCACGCCTGCTTGAACATGCGGGTGCTTCAATGGACACTTCAGGTGCAATGGTCATTTCTCTCCCTCCCCCTTTATCATCCCATTGCAATCAGCAAGGCTTGCAAGCGGTCTCTCTTGTGGTGGCTCCATTCTCCGGACCTCTACAGGGGCCGCCCCTTTTGTGCAACTCCCCCTCTCGCCACGGTGACCACGGACACTTCCCACCTCGGGTGGGGGGGGGGGCATTTTGTGGGCCAGATGGTCCAAGGCACGTGGAGCGATTCAGAGACCTCCCTGCATATCAGTGTTCTGGAAATGAGGGCGGTGCTCTTGGCGTTGCAAGCACTTCAGGCCCTCCTTCCCCTGGGAACAATTGTGATTCAATCAGATAACATGTCGGTGGTCTGGTACATCAACAAACAGGGGGGAACCAGGTCTTACCCTTTATGTCGAGAAGCCATGAGAGTGTGGGAATGGGCGATCTCCACCAACCGCTTTCTCATCGCAACGCATATTCCGGGTCGGACCAACATCCTAGCGGACAAGCTGAGTCGCACCATTCTCTCCCTGCAGTGGTCTCTCAATTCTCAAGTAGCGAAACGTATCTTCGCACAGTGGGGGACTCCCTGTTGCGATCTCTTTGCTTCTTCTTTGAACGCCAAGTGCGACAGTTTTTTCGCTCTAATCCCCCCTCCAGGGGATTCTCCGAGAGATGCTCTGGTGCATGCTTGGCCTCCAGGTCTTCTTTACGCATACCCCCCTCTACCTCTGATGCTACAAGTACTTCAGAAAGCCTCTCGGTTGGGGTGCAGAATGATCCTCATTGCCCCGTTCTGGCCTCGACAGATCTGGTTCCCTTACCTAAGGTCTCATTCAGTGAATTCTAGATCCCATTCTGGATCTGATATCACACCCGTCGAACCTGCCAACTCCGAACCTGGACAACCTGAAGTTGACTGCTTGGCTGCTCCAGTTCCACTCCTAATCAGGACTCCCGGTATCTCGTCCCCAGTTAAGGCCATTCTGGTAGCGGGCCCACAAGCCCTCTACCAGAAAAATTTACCGCGGTGAATGGAAGCGTTTCTCCATTTGGGCAGAGCGGCAAGGCCTAGATCCTTTCACGGTACCCCTTCCTTTGGTTCTAGATTTCCTTACTACTCTCTTTAATGATGGCGCCAGTAGTTCCACGGTCAAAGTTCAGCTGGCGGCCATATCTCATTACCATGTTGGAAACTATTCAGGGTCTCTTATGTCGGCTAAGTTATGCAAAACCTTCCTAAAAGGCACCTTTTTGCTCAGACCCCCTGTCAAAGAAACGGTTCCCCCGTGGGATCTTTCCTTGGTACTTCAGGCCTTGACCTCTCCCCCCTTCGAACCTGCGGCCACAGTCGATCTTAAATACTTGTCCTTTAAGACTACTTTTTTGGTAGCCATTACTTCGGCTAAGAGAGTTTCAGAGCTTCAGGCCCTGTCCATGAAACTGCCTTATTTGATTTTTCATCCGGACCGGGTGTACTTCAGGATCAATCCCTCCTTTCTTCCTAAAGTAGCTTCGGAAGCTAACATTAATCAGTCCATCAACCTCCCTGTTTTCTTCCCTAAGTATCACAACAAAGGCGAATACAAGCTGCATTCCTTGGATGTTCACAGGCAGCTTCGGTTCTACCTTCATAGGACAGCTGGTCATAGGCAATCAGACCAGTTGTTCATTTCTTTTGCCAAATTCAGTCTGGGTAAACCAATTTCCAAAGTTTCTTTGTCACGCTGGATTTCTCAGTGTATTCTGTTGGCGTACCAAGCCTCTGGGAGGCCCGCACCGGAGGGAGTCCATGCTCATTCGACCCGCTCTGTCTCTACTTCAGCGGCCTTTAAGTCTAGGGTTCCTCTGGATGACATTTGTTCAGCAGCCACTTGGGCTTCATCTCATACCTTTATTACTCATTACAAGCTGGACGTCACTTCTAGAGGTAGAGCATCCTTTGGCTCCGCGGTGCTCCGGAATATCCTTCCATGATGGCCACCCAAGATTCAGGTAGCTGGGGACTCTGTCCCACAGGTTGCTGACAAATGAATTCTCCTACTTCAGATTTAGAAGTTATGTACTTACCATAACGTTCCATCTGAGTAGGTGGATTCATTTGTCTGCAACCATCCCGCCCTCCTATCCCCCTGGCCTTGTCAGTTTCCTGCATAGGGTGTGTTACCCTTTGGTTAGGGTAGTTGGTGCAGGGCAAACTCGATCTGAGGTCATGTAGGGAGAGCAGGGCATTATGGGTGAGGGGAGGAGCTAGGAGTTCAGATCCATAGCTGGATAAACCATGCCGGTTCGGATCCAATATCGGATCCATACCCACAAGTTGCAGACAAATGAATCCACCTACTCAGAAGGAACGTTATGGTAAGTACATAACTTCTAATTTCTACCTGCACGATGTAACTACATTGTGCACAGCGTCCACGGGCTCTAGTGAATTCATGCCTCCTATCATTCCCTCTTGTTACACTACCCTCCAAGGTTCCCTTTAAATTACGACCAACTTTGGTAGAAAAAAGGGCTGATCACCCACTGCCTGAAAAATATCTTGGTCAACTTTAAAAATGTTCCAATTCTTGTGAAGAATATTTTTTATTTCACTGTACAGAGGACTGTATTGTTAATGCATGCCTGGGTAAAATTACCTTTAACTTCACCTTTCTTCTTACCAGCATTCTGAATTTGGGTAAAATCAATGCCTAAAATAGGTTTGTATTTTAAACCCAATTGCTCAAGAACCTCTGCCAAAATGCTTTCCACAAATACAATAGGATACCCCCTCTTCACAAACATATTGGCTACATTTTTAAATTCCTGAACAACATCCTCCTTATGAGAAGTCATTCGTGCTACTCTAATAGCTTGCCCCTTAACAATGCTCTTTTTCTGAAAAAGGGGGTGATGACTAGTAAAATGAAGATATGAATTACAAAAGTTTTTTTTTCCTATATATCTTAGATTTGAAACCTTGTTCATATTTTATTACAGTGGTATCTAAATAATGAATTTCCTTTTCATGAAAATCAAAAGTGAATTTCAAAAAACTTGTGGTGCTATTCAAATAATCAATAAAACCTGGAATTTGGTCCTTATTTCCTTTCCATAAAATAAAAATATCATCCAGGAATCTACTGTAATATAATATATCAGCAGAGTAATTACTCTGGAAAATATATTCCATCTCCCACCCTAACATTACAATGTTAGCATAAACAGGGACACAAGCTGCCCCCATTGCAACTCCCTTTATTTGCTGATAATATTGGCCTTCAAAAAATATATAATTATTATCCAAAACTAAGGCCATCATCTCACAAACAAGTTTAACATTTTCAGGAGTCAAGCTCGAGCAGGTGAATAAAGTTTCTTCAAAGTATTCAAATCCTTCTTTCCTGGGAATACAGGAAAATAACTCTTGAACATCAGTAGTCAGGAAGATGACATCTGGGGACCAAAGGTCAGATTTAATTTAACTAAAAAATTCCCAGCAATCTTGTATAAGGTGGGCAGCTCCCTCCACAACATGCTTGACCATTTTATCCACAAATACTGCCAAACTGTGTGTCTTATGACCCTCCTGCCGCTACTATGGGCCTAAAAGGGGGCACCAGAACATCTTTGTGGACTTTGGGTATACCAAAAAATCCAAGTACTTTAGGAAAGGAATTCAAAAGAAAATTGTAAGTATCTTGGTTAATCCTCTGTTCCGAAATATACTCTTCCAAAAAACTATCAATACGCTGATAGGAAATATTAATCTGATTTTTGGATACCTGTAAATATTTTTCTCATTAAATAGTCTAGCTTGCATGATATTATTGTATTCCTCCGTATTAAAGATGACTATACCACCCCAATTGTCTGGCGTCATTGTACGGATGCTCATATTTTGCCTTAATTCATGAAGCAATTCCCTCTCTTTTTGATTCAAGTTGTAATAAAACTTTTCTTTTTGTCAGTCCATAATTTATAAATCTTCTTTAACCACCTTTTCAAACGTAGCTGTTAAAGAATGGAGGGATGGAATATACACACTACTTTTCTTAAAAATAAATTGATTATTGTAGTTAACACTATTACTTGTATTTTTAGAAAACAACACACGGAAATTTAACTTCCTAGTATACATTTGCAAATCTAATAAAACTTCCGCTATGTCTGGAATTCTGGTGGGAACAAATTTGAAACCTTTAGAAAAAAGGGGAAAAAAATCCTCACAAATAGCCCTCTCGGTATAATTGTAAATAATGAAACTTTGAAAGGAGTGAACTACATTGGAATGGGCGTCAGTCAATATCTGCCCCTGCCCCTTCCCCTGTAGGAATTGTTCTTTCGGGGGGGATTGGAAGAATAATAAACTTGAGTTCCCTGTTGCCTGCTTGCTATTCTTTCTGAGCATCTCAGGGGTGGAAAATCCCCTTGGTCTAAGTGTTCTTCCACAAAGGAGTGTTCAGATGGTGCTACACTCCCACTCTCGTAAAAATTAAGATAACCCATCTCATCACGAAAATGGAGTTTAAATCCTCTGGTTTCTGGCCTGGGCCCATCCATCACTAACTTACTAGTGGGATAAACATTGTTGCTTTGATACTGTTTAATATCTCTACTCAACTTTCTCTTCTTTTTTAAAAACTGAACATTACATTTTTTGTCAACCCTATCAAGAACTTTACAATGAAACTCCTCATATTGTGGAAACAACAAATCGTTAAAAATATTAGAGTTCAATTAATCCGCCTCTTTCTGAATTTTAACTCTCATTTGTTCATGAAAACATACCACTTTCTGAAGCAACTCAATTCCCCATTTGTCAAACAAGGCAACAAAATCATTAACCATATCAACATCATAATAAAGACCAAAGGGAAACTTGAAAACACGTAGCCCCTGAGGGACCACCTTTAACCGTATGCATTCATTAAAGTACACAGTTTCCATATTTAAAGTCTTCAATTTATACAACTTTTTTTCAAAGGTGAAAATCATTTCCTTCATAGAAGGATAGTCCCTTGATTCACCTTTTTCATACTCCTGCTTGCATGGATACTTCCCATTAGGCTCAGAAAAACAGTATTTTTTGTTTAAAAACTCATTAAATTTTACATTAGTCTTTCCAGGACCTTTGGGGAACTAGATACACACACGGTATCCCTTGAGCATCTGGTGGAAGCGGCTACCCCCACCTAAGATCTCACATTAAAAAAGCAGAAGAAACAGTACCTGGATGGTCAGCCCCATTCCGCCGCGGCAAACCAGCAGAAAAATCTTTACCGTTGTTCTTATTAGGGAATTCTTCTTGCCGCTCTGAGGACAAACAGGAACCATTGCCGTGAATAACGGCCTCCATGGTAACGTCATTATGTCCTCGACCCTCTCGACCTTGGGAAACATCTCTAAGATGAAAGTTTTCTTGTAAGCATTGCTTAACACGATCTGAGCTGCCCTTCAAGTTAGAGCTCAGCTCCAAAGAACAACTGCTACCAGCTTTTTGAGAAAAAAGTTCGATGAGGTGAGTCAGCTCTCCTTTTAATTCAGCCACATACTTTTTTAACTCCAGAATCTCAGAGGACTGCTCTGTACCGATGTCAGCAGGCAACCCCAAAGAGTCCAGGGAATCCATAAGCCCAAAATGCCACAAAAACCACTGTATCCCTTTATTCTTCTTCCCTTATAAGACCCATTACTGAGTACAATGCCCCTTTTGGCATGTACCTCACAAAGCGTATGCAGCAGTTGGAGAAACCAAAATGGTTCCTCACCAGGAGAACCCAGGGCCTCAAACATTTACTCTACACAGATAGGCTAAAGGCCCTGTCCCTCTACACAGTCTCCTATAGATGCCTCAGAGTTGACCTCTGTCTGGCAAACAAATCAATCTCAGACCCTACCTTGATGGGACTGCTGCATATCTGCAAGTCAAGCTCCACTTGAGTAACCCACATGAGTGATCTCAACCTGGTGTATGACATCAGTAGGACTTGTTGGCGGGACGGATTTGTTTCCAAGAGACTCCCTGTTCTGTGGAATAGATTCTCGCTCCACACCAAGCACAGTACCTCATTAACCCTTTATAACTGCAACCTGGATAACTGGAAGGGGAACAGAAAATACACCCCTGGGATTCCACCTGTGTCCCTGCTGGACAGGGGCATTGGGAGCTGACTTGTCGAAACATGGGCTAAATTCTTGGCTAGGCTTGTAAGGGCCTCAGGGCCAATACCCTAGTAACTTCCTGTGATCCTATGATCATATGTAGTCAATTTCAAGGATGATCATACCTTCTTAAGAGTGAAGAATGTATAATCTTGGTTGGCAATAATTTTTACATGTCATTTGTTAAACATGAAGCATTTTCTTGTTTTGATGTCCAGTTGGTTCAGTATTTTTTGGAACCAATCAGTTATCACAAAGCTGTAAGTTAGAACAGGAAGAGGAAATTAATTTATAGCTTGAACTTTATTCCTTGAAGACAAGCCAGTTTTCAGTATTAGTTGTAATCTTCTGAACTATTCCTCATTGAGCTTTTTTCTCATTTGTTCTTGTTTTATTGCTGACTCTTTGTCTTTCCAAGTATTTATACATTACCTCCTGATTAAGTTCCTTCATATCATGTTCATATCATAGGTTGATATTTTCTTAGTGCTGCAGTTTTTGGTTTTGAAATGTTGTATTTACGCAATTATCAAGACCAAATGTCATTCTTATGTAATCTGAAAAAGCTTTAACCATTTGTAGTTGTGCTTTCAGTCCCTCATATGATGAACTATACAGTTTTGAGTCATCTACAAAAAGTAGATGAAATGTTTTTAAACAAAGTTGGCTTCTGAGAGCTAAACTGTAGCCATTAATCTGTTAAGTTAACAGCTTAATGGGTTAAGAGCAAGACAAAACAGCAGCGATGCAGAGAATCACCCTGAAATATTCCTCTTTGAATTTTTATCCCTGGAATAATAATTTGTTGTTTGTCATATCTCCGCTGCAAAGTGTTTTACTGCTGTTTCAGTGTCACTTCACTGCACTATAAATTGGTCAGTATAGGGTGTATCTTATACATCTGCAAATACTCTGATTTTTTTTGTAGTTTATCCATGCCATATTTAGATCTTTTCCCTTTTCATAACTCTATTATGGCTTTGTTAAGCAGCAAGTGACCTTTGTTCCATGTGAATTTCTTTTATTAACTTTTGTTCTGTTGTCATAATCAATTACTTTTTCCTAATTAACTATAATCTCTGTCTGCATCAGTTCAAGTTTATAATTTATACAGTGTTGCTGTAAGATCAGGTATCATTTAAATGTACAAAAATACAGTATTCTGTTTGCATATGTCTAGAAATGCAGCCATATTAAAGCAGGCCTTCGCAATGTGCATACAGTTTTAGTGATTGAACTATAACCTTCAGTCAGAAATACTGATAAGAACAGATTCTGCAGTACATTGAGAACAAACAGATCTTACAGGGCATGGGAATCAAGGCTAAAGAAGTGTATAGAAGCTTACAGGGTTTCGGTATTATTAGGAGATACTTTAGATACATTCAGTTAAGTTACTTTGTTTGGACTGATATGCAGAAAGTCACTGCAGTACAGATACTTGAGTATGAGTGCAGAAATCAGGTCAAATACCCAGCTTTCTAGAATATTAATTGTAGTATTTAGGAGGAAAGAAATATGAGGAATATAAATGCAGAAGCTAAGGACTATTTCAGTTTATCAGCACTGTTATTGGAGACAGTATTTGGATATTGTTGATATCTACTTCCCCTCTACATAATAATGCATTCTTAACTGAGCCACAGTGTTTGCGGACTTTATTCTGAGATTTGTCCCATTAAGGAGAGAATGGCTCCTGTTCAGCACAAGTTTGGGTAATTAACATATGAAGAAATTTATTCCAGTCTCATTCCAGTTTCTTCTAGTTATATCCAGTTCATTCCAGTATCTTACAGTCATATAATTTCTTACAATGGCAAGTCACCATCAATGGGGGGACAATATTTGCAGTTATAAATCCCAAAACCCCATAGTAACCTCGCATCAGCATTCATTTGGAACACTCAGGTGCGGCCTTAGGTCAACTGGTGCCCTTGGCAAAAGGGTTCCACAGTGCCCCCTCACCACACCACTCATTGCCCCCATCCTGATCTACTTACAGCAAATAAATACTGGAAAAGTGTCCCTGCTAGAGCAGCGCCCTAGGTGGCTGCCTAGTTGGCCTATGCCTAAGGCCGGCTATGGGAACACTACTTCAGAAAATCTACAGTAAAGTCTCATAGAACTTTCAACAGAGCAGCAGTACTTCAAAAAATCTACAATAAAGTCTCGCCTGCAGCTATAGTCATTCAGAATATTACTTCAAAAATGTACAGTAAAGTCTCCCAAAACTTCAGAATGTCCAAGATAGCAGTGTAAAGGACATTATCCAGTTAACAGCAACATATCAAAGAACTTCACCATCTCCAAAGCAGACAACAGACTTTGTTTCCAGTGTGACATCACTGAGCAAAAAAAAAAAAAAAAAGTTAAAAAAAAGCTGTGAGACGCCAGGCCATCTTCTTAAACCAACTTCAGCTTTCCTTATGTAAGCACTTATTTTTGTTCCAATGCATTTTCTAGCTAAGTCAAACAGTAAATCTCAGAAAGCTTTAAACAAATCAGTAAATGTAAATGGTATAAGTATGTCAAACAGTATTTCTACAGTAAAGGCACCGGTAAATGTGTTGTTTAAAGTTAAAAATTGGGTAAAGCAGTCTAAAAATCCATGTTCCAGAAATGTTCATTTTAATTTCAAGGTTATTAATTCAGAACTGTTAAATTTTTCTAGACGCAAAAGGGTTGTATCACAGAATCAGACTGCAACAGACACACTACCTCATGATTCACAGAATAAGTCAGCTTCTGTCAGTATGGCTTTAGACTTAAATAACACAAATTCTTGTTTACAGTCTTCAGACATCAGTGTAAATGCTAAAGCACATGTAATTCAAAGTACGGAGTTAAGTCGCAGTATTGCAAATATAGACGTAAACACAGTCAGTGTACATAACATGCAAATTTCGAGACAAGACACAAAGCAAATATGTGCTATGTCTCACCTTCACTTTATTTCAAATATAGATGTTCAGAATGTAATACATTCTAGTTTACATGTAATTCAAAATACAGAGTTAAGAAGGAGTACTGCAAATACAGACGTCAATACAGTCAGTGTACGTAACATGCTGATTTCCAGACAAAATATGAATCAAACATTGGCAGTGTCTCAAGTTCACATTATTTCAAATATAGTTATTCAAAATTTAATAAATTCCAATTTATTATTTTCAGAGGCTTGTGCAAATATTGCACTGAGGAGGAATAAGAGGAATTAGAGTGCAGATTTTGCTATGTTTGATAAAGTAAACACCAGCATAAGTGATGTACAGACTTCAGGGAAAAATAAAAGAAGAAATGCATACCTTACCTCAAGTCAATGTTGTTACCTCCGAAAGACATGCGTGAATGGGCGTGCCTTCGCTGAAGGTTGGGCGTTGGGCTGGCAACTCGGTACCCTTACACTAACCTAGTTAAAAAGGTTATATTACATAATTGGAATATTCTGACAGCAGACAACAACATTACCCAGATGGTTGGAGAAGCACCAATTTTTGTACACAAAACTGGACGAAATTTAAAGCGAAGTTTAGAAAATAGAGGTTTGAATCACTACTTTAATAACAAGAAAGGTCATACCAAAAAATGTGGAACATGTACACAAGGCCATGCAATATTGGAGGATGACAATATAGTGTTGGGAAATTTTAACAACACGATGGTCACATTCAAAATAGGGAATTGCAATACCATATACGTAATATATTTAGCCAAGTGCACAGAATGTTCAGGGTACTATGTAGGGAAGACAGAAAAATGTCTTAAAAATAGAATTTATGATCTTTTGTATAAGATTAGAACTAAAGATAATGCCCTATATAAACATATAGAGAAGTGTGGGATTAACCACAATTTTAAATTTGGCCTTCTGGAGCAGGTAAAGATAAACCCTAGAGGTGGCAATATAAAAGGTATATTGGGACAAAAGGAAACCAAGTGGCAATTACTGCTTGATGCTACAACACCCTCAGGTTTAAATGACAGGAAACCAAGTGGCAATTACTGCTGGATACTACAACACCCTCAGGTTTAAATGACAACAGTCCCATTAAACCCATACTTGAGGCAAGGATATGAGGTCAAGTAATTAACTGTGCAGTATATAGCAAGTTTCATTCCTATAAAGCACATTTTAATATTTATGAGAAAGTATTTAATGTATTCAAATTGTTACTAATGTCACTGTCTTGTTCATCATATAGTAGTACACTTTGCATCAATAGTAAATGGACTGTATACAGCTTTAATTATGAAGAGATTTAATTAGCCCAATGGTGCCAAAAAATTATATTTAACTAATTAAAGTTCAGTATGGCACGTTCTGAAGAAGTCCACAGTGGGAGTGGATGAAAGTGCTTAACTTGCAGTATTACAATATATAGCACACAGGTGTTTTATTATTACAATTTTATTGTTTTTAGTGTTTTTAATAATAAATGTTGTATTTACATGAACTGCCCAAGTTCATTCCTTGGAACCCAGACTATACTACGTTTGCCAGCGATTCACATATTATAATCTAGAGTTAGTTATTTCCTTCTCGTTCCTCTGTAGCTCTTTTTTCTCGCCCTTTTTTCCTACCTCTTGTAAAAAAAAAAAACTTTCTCTTTTCTTATCTGTTTCATGTGTGTGTGCATGAAAGTATGGCTGATAAACCCTCGGGTTTCAAATGATGCTCCTCATGAGGTCAGAAGATGCTTTATTCCGATTCGAATGAGGAGTGTCTTTACTGTTTGGGAGCGGCCTACCTGGAGGTTGAATGAGACATTTGTGCCGCATTCAAACCCAAGGCTATTATGGAGCACTGCAACAAATTACTCCTGAAGGGCTTGGCTCAGGGTGTTCCTCTGCCTTCGAACTCTCCTGCCAAGCCCTCTCAGGGTTCTAAGAAGAGAGCTCCCCCTCCTTTGAAAGGGTCTCCTTCTACCGCCAAAAAGTCCAGGTTTTCGGATCACAGATCCCCAGATCCAAGTCCAGCCTTTATAGTTTTGGATCTGGACTCTTCCACTCTGAGAGCCTTGGATCATCCTCTCGGATCCGAGGTCTTGGCACTGCAGAAATCTTTGGATCTGATTCGACAGAGGTCCTCTCGAGATCCGATCAGATGTCAGATCCCTCCGCGCTGCCCAAACCATCAGATCCGACCAGCCCTTCGGATCCGAGTATCTTATCAGAGCTGATCATTATCAAGAGCTCCCCATCCAGATCCTCCAGGAGATTGGATCTGATGCATCGAAGCCGGTCCCCCTCACAGGACCCTAGAACTATCGGATCCAAGACAGGATCTCCAGCCAGGTTGGGCCATTCATCTGCATCCTCCGGATCCTCCAGAAATGTATTACCCTTGGATACGGATAGGATGATGAGGAGTTTCCTCAAGGCCCAAATTGAGTTGGGCTTGTTGTCATCCCCAACTCAGATGGCCAAGGGGCCTTCTCCAGCCACAGAACTCCACTCTTCTCTTTCAGAACACCAGGACCAGAGCATTCCAAGTGAGAGGCTGACTGTGTCCAGTATTCCTCCTTTCTCAACACCATCAGGGTCCCTGGAAGGCTGTATTCTGCTACCCTCGGAACAGACTGTGTCTCTTCCTTGTGAGGTCGGTTCTCTGGGGGTGGATTCGGGCCCAGAGTGTTCGGACCATTCCCTTCCCTTGGGGGCTTCGACACTGGACAGTTTGGGGCAGATATCATTGGGAGGCTTTGGTACTGCATCAGGGTCCCTTCTTCCCCCCTGACAGCCACGGACACAGGGGAGGAGAGGGGGGCTTTTTCTATTCTGTCAGCTTTCCAGGCAGTAGAAAGGACCTTCTCCAGCTTGGCAGTCACCTCTTCTTTGTCTTTAGGTCCTCTCCAGCCTCTCTCAGCTTTGGGTGGTGAGGCCTCATCATCCTTTCAGGGTCATTCCTCCCGTAAGCACCTTCAGGTGGGCACTACCCCACTTGGAGTCCCTGTCTTTTCCCAGTCCTTCCCTGAGCCCACAGTGGAGGAACCCCCTCAAAAGAGAACGTGTGAGAGGAGGTACTTGGACTCCCCCAGAGAGTCCTTCACGGAGCACTTGTTTTTCGTGGAGGGAGATGGGTCCCCCAGACTTCCATCTGAGGAAGTGTCCTCTGGGGACATCCTCAAAATTCTCAAGCAAAGTGGTGGTTGGCCTTCCCCCACCCTGTCTTCAAGAAATCTCTGTTCCTGAAAGCCTTCAGGACTACCCCATCTTCTACCTGGGTGTCCCCCCTGATGACGAACTTGTCAATCTTATTGCCGGCAGGGCTTAGAAGGAGCCAGACACAGTGGAACTGGTCCCCAAAAAAAAGCCGACATATTCCTCAGTCCTCCCAAGGATAAGACCTTTTGGAGTAAGGGTGCCCCTCTCGATGCTGTCATGGTAGCCAACGCTACTCAGAAGGAACTGGCAGGGCAGAGCTCCTCGATCCATTCCCCGAACAGAGTCTAGGGCAATTGACCGTTTTGGAAAGTGTGTGTTTGACTCATCTACATTCGGACTGAGAGCAACTAATTACGTGGCACACTTTACTCAGCTTCAGAGGGATTTGGTGTCTGAACTCACCACCTCCCTTACAGAGTTACTGACTCAGGAGAGTCTTAAACTCGTCTCTCCTAAGTTGTCTACTCTGACTTCCTTGGCTAATGCTTTGATGAAGTTGATCTCCAGTGGGGTGGAGACAACCTCTCGAGCGGCTGGCATAGGCATTGCTATTAGAAGGCATGCCTGACTTTGCCTTTGTGTTTTGTGGAACACTTTAAGGCGTCTTTTACTAATGCTCCCTTTGACAGCTCAACTGTGTTTGGACCTTCTGTGAAGGAAACATTGACCCACAGTGAGAAAGAGGGCAAGACTCTGTCCTTGGTGGGAATCAAGTTCTCTACTCCGCAACATTCCTTTTCCGAGACTCAGAGAGGTAGTAAGAAACTTTGGTTCCACAGGTCTCAGTCTTCCTTCCAAGATACTCCCCAAGAATCCTCTTCCCCAAGTCAGGGTAGGGAATTCAATGGTAGATGCTGCCCCAGAGGTAGAGGGGGTCCACAGAATCAGGGCTCCTGGGAACCCTTCTCAGAGAAGCCTTTTCAGAGGTCCTGAAGTGATGCTTGACTGTCCTGCCCTGAAGGCAGTTGGGGGTCAATTCTCTCTTCACCTACTAGCCTGGACAAGACTCATCTCCAATCACTAGGGTGTTAAAGATTATTTCCAGGAGTTACTTCTTTCCCTTCTTTCAGCTCCCTCTGTTTCTAAAATCTCTCCTAGACGTTCCACCCCGCCAAAGAGAGTTGGCTTATCTCAAGGTTTAAGACCTTCTTCAAAAAAAAGCCATCCAAGAGGTCCCAACAGGACAACAAGGATCCAGAACTTAGTCTTGCCTCTTTTTGGTGCCAAAAAAGACCAGGAACCTGCATCCAGTTTTGGACGTCAGCCAACTAAACCCATATGTCAAGACGTCCAAGTTCCGGATAGTCACTGTCAAGGCCATTCTGCCTGTGTTGCACAAGGACAGTTGAATGTGCTTAGTGGATCTCAAGGATGCGTACTATCATATCAAGATCGACAGGCGCTCCAGGAGGCATCTGTGTTTTTGGTTAGGTGCCAATCATTACAAGTTCAGAGCCCTGCTCTTTGGACTCATCACAGCCCCCCCAGATGTTTACCAAATATATGACAGTGGTGATAGCTCATCTCCAGCTGCAAGGATTCAAGATCTTCCCATACTTTGACAATGGGCTCTTCACAGTTCCCACAAGGCATTGACTATTAATGGCCACCAGTTACACCCTCAAACATTTTTCAGCATCTAAGCATCACATTCAAGTTGCCCAAATCCAGTCTTTCTCCATGCCAAAACTTAGATTTCATCAGAGTCCAATTGGACACTGTATCAGAGACTGCAACACTACCCTTACGCAGGGTGCAGCTCATTCAAGATCAGGTATCTTACTTGCTGGATCTAGAACGCCAGTCAGTTCATCTGATTTTTCAAGCATTAGGTATGATGGCGGCTGCCATTCAGTGAGTGCCCCTCACTAAGTCTCACATGCAGGTTTGGCAATGGACCCTGGCAGTCCAGTGGTCCACTCAGGTTCATCCCATATCCATGATCATCAGGATGACACAGGTGTGGAGAAATCACCTCACTTGGTGCCTCCAGTCTCAGGACCTAATTCTAGGCAGGTAATTTTGTCTTTCCCCTCCCAAGGCCATGGTGACCAAGGACATCTCCCTGTTGGGGTGGGAGGGGGCATTGTCAGGGCAGGATGGTTCAAGTCACGTGGTCGCCCACAGAGACCAAATTGCACATAAATGTCCTGGTGATTAAAGCAGTCCTTCTAACATTGCAAGCCTTTCAGGAGTGCCTTTGTCTTGGCACCATAACAATTCAAACAGACAACATGGCAGTAGTCTGGTATATCAACACACAAGGGGGAACATGGTCTTATCCTCTGTGCAGAGAGGCCATGAGAGTATGGGAATGGGAGATGTCCTCCAGGGGCTTTCTTCTTGCAACTCACATTCCCAGCAGTTCCAGCATGCTTGTTGACAAACTCAGCAGGTCTGTTTTGAGTCAACACAAGTGGTCCCTGAATCGATCTGTGGCAAGTAAGATTTTAGACCTTTGGGGTCTGCCATACTGCAATCTCTTTGCTTCTGCAGTCAACCACAAATGCAGCAATTATTTTTCCTTGATCCCTCCAGCTGAGGAGTCACCCAGGGATGCTCTGATTCGTGATTGGCCACCGGGGCTCCTCTATGCTTACCCTCTCACTCCTCTCATACCCAAGGTCTTACAGAAAGCTTGCCACCTGAAGACACCTGTCATCCTCATTGCCCCCCCTTTTGGTCTCATCAGGCGTGGATCTCTCTTCTTTGGTCTCATCTGAAGTATCCTCCGTGGATATCAGATCCCATTCTGAATCTCACTTCTCATCCCTGGGGGCTCCCACTTCCCAATCTCCGGACTCTTCAGCTAACTGCATAGTTTCTACAGTTCCAGTGATCCTTTTGCAATCCAGGCTTCCTTCCCCGGTGAGGAGCATCATCTTGGCATCTCAGACGCCATCTACGAAGAAAATGTAAATGGAAAAGGTTTTCTTATTGGGCCAGACAGTGTAATATGGATCCTTTTTCTGCCCCGATTCCTGATATTTTACTGTTCCTGTCCTCTATTTCAGGATGGGGCTAGTTTCTCTACAATTAAGCTCCAACTGGCAGCCATTTCTAATTTCCATTTGAACGAGGAGCCTACTTTCTCTTCTAAATTGTGCAAACCCTTTCTGAAAAGAGTTTTTCTTCTTAGACTGCCTATCAAAGATCCTTCCCCACCATGGGATTTGACCTTCGTGCTGCAGTCCTTGACACAAAAGCCCTATGAACTGGCCACATCTTGTGATGTTAAATTTCTGTCTTGGAAGACAGCATTTTTAGCAGGCATTACCTCTGCCAAGAGAGTTTCAGAACTGCAGGCTTTAAGCATTAAACCCCTTTCATGGTCTTTCACAAGGACAAGGGTGTCCCTTAGAACAAATCCTTCATCTATTCTGAAAGGGGCTTCAGAAGCTAACTTCAATCAATAAATACAACTCCCTCTATTCTTCCCTAATTATTCTAACAAAGGAGAATATATCTTGCATTGTTTGGATGTTCATACACAGTTACATTTTTATCTGAAAAGGACTGAGGAATTTTGGAAGTCGAACCAGCTTTTTGTGGTCTTTTCTCAAAACAGAATAGGTATCACATTTCCAAAGTAACTATTTCCAGAGGGATTGCAAACTGTATTTCCAACATTTATGATCGCAGGCATGTGGAACTATCAAACCAGTTAAGGTCCACCCTCCTAGGGCAGTGGCTCCTTCTTTGGCATTTTTGGTTAAACTTTCCTTGGATGAGATTTGTGCTGCTGCTACTTGGTCTAATCCTCACACTTTTGTTTCACATTACAAATTGGACTTGGTGTCTAGAAACAGGGCTTCCTTTGGTTCCTCTGTGCTCTAGCATAGCCTTCCTTGAGGCCACCCAGGGTTCATAGTACCTGCAGATTCTGACCCATTTGTGATGAATAATGACATGGATAGCATCAGATAAACAGTCATATACTTACCATAACTTGGAATCTGTGCCGTCCAGATTCCCACCCTCCTTCCCCCCTGCCTTCTGGGGATCTGGTAGAGCTGAAGTGGTTCATTTTTAGGATTTTATTTATTCTTCACAGACTGCCTGCATTCTTATTTGTTCAGCAAACATGATCTGAGGGTTAGAAGTCAACAGGGGATTATGAGAAGGGGAGGAGCTTGAGCTCTGGATCTGTCCACCATTTGCCAGCTCGGATTCAAGGTCGGATCCCAGACCCATTCCTGATGAACAATGACACTGGATAGCACAGATTCCAAGTTATGGTAAGTACATAACTCTTATTCACTATATTCCTGACTGAATTTAAGAGAGTTACTATACCCTAATAACTTACTATTAGAGCAAGGCAGATGATGTGGTGAATGGCCTTGTTGCCAGGTCCAAGACAGAATGCAGAATGCTCTGTCTCACTAAGAGACTTCTCAAATTAATGTCTGAAATATTACTGCTGGGATAGCTTGCAGATTTACATAATTTCTGGTCATCTAACTTCTAGTTCCCAGGCCAAACCCCCCATTGCTAGAAGTTGGCAGCATTTAGCATCTGCCTGGAAAAATGTACAGACAAGGGCTTTTGCTCAGATCTTTGCAGATGCTGGAAGTTATAAAACAGTCATGCTTCAAAAGTAGCAATTAGTTCACTCCAAGGACAATACAGGAAGCCTCCTAGTACATACTTTGTGTCCCTAGCTTCACTGAAAACTTAAGAGATAGCCTCTTTATTGCGTAGCTTATAAAGTGATTTAATTTCAGATATCTTTCTAAAGTTTGCTGAACTGAGGTTAACCCTCCGGTTTCCTCTGTTAAGCGTATACATTTAAACAGTTACAATAGTGCAGGTACATTTCTGTTCTCTGAGACAAAAAGAAAGCTGGGTGCACACCATGGTAAAAGATAAAAAAGTAAGCTTTTAATAAATATAAAAGAGCATTCAAAACAACAAATGCAAAAAGGTTGTTTTGAGTGCTCTTTTATATTTATTAAAAGCTTACATTTTTTATCTTTTACCGTGGTGTGCACCTATCTTCCTTTTTATCTCGGACTGTTTTAGTGCTGTTGCCAGTGGGGAAGATTGAGGTTCCTTGATTACTGGGCCAGTGCAGGGGCATTACATTAGCTACGCAGCCTTGCACGCGAGATAAAAATGGGGAAGTTTAAAAATCCTAAGTGTAAATGGAACAATGACATTAAGACTCTAAACAGGCTCTTCCAATACCTCAGTAGTGACTGGGACAATGCAGAGTAAGGCCTAAACTTGGCAAGAGCTATAGTGCACAATTCAAGTATCTACGAAAAGACAAGACTACCAAAGCCAGCTTTACTGTTTGTTTAAATGCATTTCAGTTATCTAAACAAAAGTATTCTTTAAAGTTAAAATGTATATAGACAATTGCGTAATAGTACTAGTTTTCAGTTTAAATGTGTTTCAGTTATCTGAAATCTGTAAAGTTAAAAAGCCTATACAACAGATGTGCATTTATGCAGATTAGAGTTAAAGCAAGTGAGCAAATGTTTTATGTTTTTACACAGTTGTGTAACAGTACTACTTTTCAGTTTATACTTTTAACTGTGTTCAAATAATACTGACAGAAAAAACAGGTATTCCTCTAGTAATAGTTTAGTTTCCAGAATATAACATTTACCATTTCAGTTTATGCTTTTATAGTTTAGTTTCCAGAATACAACTTTTACCAGATTTCAGTTTATCTGTGCTCAGGTAATACTGGCAGAAAAGGTATTCCTTTAGTATTAGTTTAGTTACTTTCCAGAATATAACATTTATACACAGCTATTTTAGATGTTCAGTATAAATACATATCACTTTAATATAAATTTCAGTCAAGTTTCAGAATATGACATTCATACTCAGTTCGGTATACTGTATTTTGGTGATATTTCAGAATATAACATTCAGTTATACATTCTAACATTATTGCTACACAATTTACAACATGCAGTTATATCACACTTCACATTATTTATTCATTAGTTTTAGGGGTAAAGTGACAGAATTATTTGTAACAGGCTTATTAAGATAAGTTATCTAAAAATAAGTAGTAGTACTTATTTAATATACTTAAGTCATAACAGGTCAGGCTTAATTTGTTAATTAATATACACAATACAGTGGACCTTACATAATAATTATTGTGCATTAGACAGAAAGTTAAAAGACACTGACAGAGGAGGCAGATGTATAAATATAAAATACAGAAAGTGTAATTTTAGTAAAAGTACTTCTTCTATTACAACACCTAGATATTTACAGAATATTTAAGACACAAATCTAAAAGACAGACATCCATTACAGCACATAAAAATTAAAAAGGTAAATAGAATTACTAGTAACAAATCTAGCTGAAGATTTACAGACACAAGTTAGTACAGTATATGGTAATTATGCTTCAAAATACATATATTATAGGTATAAAAAAGAGTGTTTACCAGTTATTAACACATTAAAGAAATGCCCAGTTATAATTAAATCATAACGTTAAGAGACTTCATTCCAGACCTTAAATGCTCAAGTGGCACTTGTGGTCAGAATTAAACTTGCGAGTTTATTTACCAGATAAATAATATTTTATATTAGTTCTAGTGATCATTATAGCATCCTTTGCAGACCATATTAATAGATTTATAAAGTAATTACAGAACTAAATCCCATTTCAGTAATTTCAGAGACAGTTGTTACAGAATAAGTCTTGCATAAATACAGTTAGTAAAATTGACTTTGCATAGGTCTGAAAATGTAGGGTTAGGCCGTTTTCTTTATTTTATATTTCATATGTCAAAGTAACTACAGAAATAAGATACCTGTATGTGTTCAAGTATCTTTAGGAGGAGTTGTAAGATCAGGTATCATTTAAATGGACAAAAATACAGCATTTTCTTTGAAAAAGTCTAGAAATGCAGCCATATTAAATCAGGCCTTCACAGTGTGCATAAAGTTTCAGTGAATGCACTAAAACCTTCAATCAAAAATAATGATAAGAACAGAATGTGTAGAACATTGAGAACAAACAGATCTAACAAGGCTTGAGAACCAAGGCTAAGAAAGTGTGCAGAAACTTACAGACTTGTATTATTAGAAAATACTTCAGACACAGTCAGTTAAGTGAGTTTGTTTGGACTGACATGCAGACACTCATTGCAGTACAGACACTCGAATATGAGTGCAGAAGTCAGATCAAATACCCAGCATTCCAGAGTATTAATTATAGTTTTCAGGAAGAAAGGAATATGAAGAATGTAAATGCAGAAGCTAAGGACTTCATTTTATCACCACTGTTATTGGAAACAATATTCAGATATTTTTTACATCTTCTTCCACTGTACATAATAAAGCAATGTTAAGTTGTCAATCTCGCCTTCATTCTTGCTGGATGGGTTCGGAGCCGAACCTTGGCTCCGACTCGGCCTATACTAAAGCTCGAGAGCTAATTTTACTGGCTCGAGGCAACCCTATATCCCATGATGCTAGGCAGTAACTACCTAGATCTCGTTTGCCGCTTTCGCTAGCGAGGTGCTCTTTTTACTGGCTTACAGGTTAGTGTTTAAAATTCAGAAAAATTCTAGTTTTTCTACTTAGTTTTCCCATTATTTTTTCTAAATAGGCTAATTTCTCTGTTATTTCAAATTTTTAGTTCCTATCTTTATCCCTTATCCCAGTTATACTCCCCACCCTAGGTTAGGCCTTAGGCCCTTCCGTTTTCTTAACTTCCCTCACAGGGATTCTTAGTGTGTGTGTGTCCCGTTAGTATCCCTGTATCCCTGTCTGTTTGAGTGTGTGTGTGTGTTTCTAACTTTAGAACTTTTGATGTGAGAGTGTTCAATCTCGCCGTTTGTTCTTACACCTGGGCTCGGAGCCGATCCTCGGCTCCGTGTCGGCCGCTTTGCAAGCTCTGCATCGAGAAGAAGCTCGAGACCAACCTAACTCCCACAATCCCCCTCTGCCTTTACCTCAGATCTAGTTTGCCGCTGCAGCGTTCGCATCAGTTTGATGAGCTTGAGCAACCTTAAGCTAAGATTTATATTTTTTCTTATATTTCTTCAAAGTTTTTTCTATAAAAATTGTCTTAAGTGACTGTGTGTGTGTGTTGTTAGTGTTTCGAGGAATACTCGGTTCCATATAAAGTCCTTTATATACTTTATTAGAGTTTCCCTCGGGGCCTACCCCACCCTTTACTGGATTGACTACTGGATTGATTTTTACAGGATTTGACATAAGTTTCTGGATTAGACAAATTTACTGGACTTGACATAATACTAATTTTTTCTCTGTTAACTGTACCTAAAATATTGACATGTCTGAGAAAGCTAAGTCTGGTTTTAAACGCTGCCAATGTGGGCAGAAGATGTCGGTGACTGATAATCATAGTTCCTGCGTCTACTGTCTTGGCCCTCTCCATCTGCAAGAAGACTGCTCAATATGTCATTCTTTCAGTGGAAGGGTCATGACAGATAGGCGCAGGAAACTTATGGATAGGGGTCTTCTAAAACCTACTTTTCAAGAGGCTCTGGATGCATCAGACCAGACATCCAAATCCTCGAAGGAATCGAAGACGTTGGAGCCCAGGTCATCGGCTCCGAGCTCTTCAGTTAAAGTTCGATCACCGGTTCCACAGACTTCGGGGCCGAGTGTTGAACTGTTGTCAGTTTCCGAGCCTCGAGTCTTGGAACCGGTGACGGAGCTCCCTCCCCCGGCACTGTTGAGGTCGGCTCCGTCTTCGATTCCTTCGACGCGCTCTTCCAGGCCCCTCTCCGACACCGATGTAGACCGCGTGGTGCAGAAATTAATGGAGAATACGGCCTTATCCAAGCTCATCTCTGTCTCCTCCCAGTTGGTGTCGAGACTCGAAGGCCTTCCCTTATCTCCACCTGTTCCTCCTCTGAAACCTATCCAGTCTTCGGAGCTGGGAGAGGCTGATCTGGTGATTGTGGAGCCCTCAGTGCCAGAACCGTCTTTCTCTCAGTCGGCTCCGTTCACCTCGACTCCGTCGGATCCGGTACCGGAGTCTCGGAGCCGAAGATCCATCCTTGGATCCGGGACTGAGAGTCGGACCGATGTTTCGGTTCCGACGCTCCCTCTCGGGGCCTCAGCTCGGATCGACTCGGCTCCGTCCTCGGGGTCGATGCCTTCGGTGCCTGTCTCGGGGATTCTTCCGATTTCCTCGGAACCGGGAGATACCTCGACTCGGGACCCGGGGGCCTTCGACCTCATGAGGAAGGTGTTGTCTACCCAGACAACCACATCAGCAGAAACAGCTTCTCCTTCCCATAAAGGACCGTTATCCTCCTCTGCACCCACGGCTACATCTAAGCGCCGAGCCCCTGTGTCTCGGCCACCCTGGAGGGTGCCCTCTTCCTCGGAGGCTTCTTCGGATGCCCCCCCCGAGGAAGTTCCGAGGAAAAGATTGTGTAAGAGGAGACACTTAGATTCTCCACAAGAATCATTGACATCGGACACTGACTTGGATGAGTCAGAAGGGTCCCCAAAGTCACCCTCAGAGGATGTCTCTTTTTCTGATATCCTGGAGATCCTAAAGCAGAGAGGTGATTGGCAAGCCCTCCCCCCTTCTGAGGATGAGTCAGTCTTGCTGAAGGCATTCGGTGCTCGCCCTTCCTCCTCCTGGGTCACTCCGCCTTCGATGAGTTGATGGAGCTGATTGCTCAAGGGCGTGGAGACGCCTGACACGGTGGAGCCAGTTCCTAGAAAGCCTAACAAATATATTACTGCCCCTCAGGATAAGGCTTATCTGACAAAGGGAGTGCCAGTGGACGCTATGGTGGTGGCAGCGGCCACGAAAAAGGAGATGTCTGAATCTTCCTCATCTGTCCATCCGCCTAACAGAGATTCTAGGACTATGGACAGGTATGGGAAGCGCATTTTAGTTCAGCGGCTTTTCTATGCGATCCCTGAACTATTTGACCCACTTCACACGGCTACAGAGGGATCTAATCAAAGAGTTGGGAGATACCCTCCAGGGTACTACAGATGCTGCTGTTTCAGAAAAGGTTACAGCACATCTCAATACCCTTACATCTATTGCAAACTCGTCCATGAGGCTGATCTCATATGCAGCCGAAGGATCGAGTAGGGCAGCAGCTTCAGCGATTGCTCTTCGTAGACAATCCTGGATGCGCTTATGTTCATTTGCATGAAGCCTTCAAGTCTTCCTTTACTAACGCCCCATTTGATGGTGCCACGCTCTTTGGCCCCAAAGTAAAGGAGACCCTTACCCGGTGTGAGCAAGAGGGAAAGACTCTGTCTGCTGTCGGAGTCCGTTTTTCCACCCCATCCAGACCGTACCCCAAAGGGCAACGTGGTGGAAAAATGTGGTTTCGAAAACCCCAAGGATCTTTCCCAGGCACACAGGGTGATGCCCCCTCTAGAGGCAGAGGAGGGGGGCAGAGGTGGAAGACGCCGCCCTGGCGGCAGAGGGGGTCCGCAAAACCAAGGTGACAGGGATACACCCCCTGGGAAACCTTTCCAGCACTCCTGAGAGGAGGCCCGACTGTCCTGCTCTGGAGGCAGTCGGGGGTCGCTTAGCTTTATACCCTCAGGCCTGGTGAAATCTTACATCAGACAATTGGGTAAAAAGCGTTGTTACCAGAGGCTACAGAATACCCTTCCTATTGCCCACAATTCCGAAGAAAAGACTCCCAGATGTGCCGCCCCATCTGTGAGACCCTGCAGCTATAGAAATTTCAAAGCTGCTAGAAAAAAGAGTAATCCAACCAGTCCCAGCGGACCAAAGAGGATTCGGAACTTACTCAAGGTTCTTTTTAGTTCCAAAGAAGACAGGGGACTGGAGGCCGATTCTGGACCTAAGCAATCTCAATACCTTCGTCAAGAAAGAAAAGTTCCGGATGGTCACGCTTCAATCGATCCTTCCATTTTTACAGAAGGACGACTGGATGTGCTCAATAGATCTGAAGGACGCATACTACCACATCAAAATGGCCAGGGCGTCCAGGGATCACTTGCGCTTCCGGCTGGGAGCCAGCCACTTTCAGTTTCGAGCCCTGCCCTTTGGTCTGACCTCAGCCCCAGGGTTTTCACCAAATGCATGGCAGTGGTAGCATCTCACTTGAGACGCCTGGGATTCCAGGTGTTTCCATATCTGGACGACTGGCTCCTTTCTGCCACCACCCAGCGTCAACTGATTCAGGCCAGGGATTACACACTGCAGCTTTGTGTTCATCTCGGAATTTCCGTAAATTTCGAAAATCTTTACTACAGCCATCACAGCATATCTCATTCATAGGAGCAGAATTGGATACGCATCGTTTAATTCTAAGACTTCCTCCAGAAAGGATAGCCACACTACAAAGCCACATATCTCTTCTTCTGTCATCCAAAAAATCCCCAGCAAAACTGGTTCTGAAGGTTTTGGGTCTCATGGCAGCTTCTCTCATTGCGATACCATTGGGAAGACTGCACATGAGAGTTCTACAATGGCTACTGTTTGCACAATGGTCGTTCCAACAGCTACCTCTGACACACGAAATTCTGATCACAAACACATGCAAATCACACCTAGCTTGGGGGCTCCGGACTTGCAACCTTTCCAGCGGAAGACCATTTGTGCTACCCACGCCGACAGCTACGGTGACCACGGACGCTTCCCTGATAGGGTGGGGGGGCATCTTTCAGGGACAGACAGTCCAAGACGAATGGACCAATTTAGAGTACAATCTGCACATCAATGTTCTAGAGTTGAGGGCAGTGTTTCTAGCGTTGCAACACTTTGCTCCCCTTCTTCCTCTAGGGACTATTGCAGTTCAGACGGACAACATGTCCGTAGTCTGGTACATAAACAAACAAGGGGGAACCAAGTCTTATCAGCTATGCAGAGAGGCCATGAGAATCTGGCAATGGGCGGAGTCCACGGGTCGCTTTCTGATTGCAACGCACATCCCGGGGTCATCCAATGTCATAGCCGACAGGTTGAGCAGAGCAGTCCTGTTGCCTCACGAGTGGTCCCTCAAACAGTCAGTTGCGAAGGAGATTTTTCGCAAATGGGGCCAGCCTTCCTGCGATCTTTTTGCGTCTCCAATGAACGCCAAATGCAGAAGCTATTTTGCCCTATTATCCCCTCCAGGGAAGTCCCCAGGGACGCTCTGGTTCACGATTGGCCCCCGGGTCTCCTGTACGCTTTTCCTCCCTTTCCCCTGATTGCAAAGTTTCTGCAGAAAGCCAACAACCTGCAAAGGACGATTATCCTCATTGCCCCATTCTGGCCTCGTCAAATCTGGTTTCCCTTTCTTCTGGCAAACCGCATTCGGGAACCCTGGATCCTGGACCCGGAGCCGGATCTACTGACCCACTCGTCAGGGGCTCCCCACCCCTTGCTACTGTCACTCCAACTAGCAGCTTGGCTGCTCCGCTTCCCTACTTAGCCAGGTCTGATCTTCTTTCATCTGCAGTTCAGAATATACTAGTGGCTTCTCATAAAGCTTCCACTACAAAGACTTACACTAGTAAATGGAAGCGTTTTGTTTACTGGGCAAATACACAGCAATTGGACCCTGTTATAGCTCCCTTAAATAAGATCTTGGAGTTTTTAACCGAATTGTTCCACCAAGGAGCTTCTCCTGCCACTTTAAGAGTGCAATTGGCTGCCATTTCCAACTTTCATGTGGAAGAATGTGGGGCTCCTATTATGGCTCACAGACTTTGTAAGGCCTTTCTGAAAGGATCTTTCCATATTAGACCACCAGTTAGAACTACATCACCTTGGAATCTGAACCTTTTATTATCTAAATTGATGCTACCTCCGTTTGAACCAGCCTCCTCTTGTCCATTGAAGTATTTGTCGTGGAAGACCCTCTTTTTGGTGGCCATTACATCGGCTAGGCGGGTGTCAGAGCTTCAGGCTCTTTCTATTAAACACCCTTATTTGATCTTTCACTCTGACAGAGTATCTCTTTGCACTAATCCGTCCTATCTCCCCAAAGTTTGCTCCGTTAATAACATTAATCAATCCATTGAACTCCCTACCTTTTTCAGAAACCACTCCAATAGGTTGGAGTATATGTTACACAAGTTGGATGTTCATAGACAACTTAGATTTTACCTGGATAGAACAAAGGATCACAGGAAAACAGATCAACTTTTTGTAGCCTTTGCAGACAGCAGGAAAGGTGTAGCAGTTACTAAACGAACCCTTTCCAAATGGCTAACTGATTGCATTATATTTGTTTATTCTACTTCGGAACAAACTTTACCTGTCAAACCCAAGGGGCACTCTACAAGATCAGTATCTACATCCCTGGCTCATGCAGCTCGCTTACCATTAGACACTATTTGTGCAGCTGCCACTTGGTCTAAACCACATACATTCATTTCTCATTACAAGGTAGACAGGGTTTCTAGGGACAGGGCAACCTTTGGTTCCACTGTGCTCAAGAACGTTCTCCCGTGAGTTCCTCAGGAACATGGAGCTAGGGACGCTACCCAGGTGTAAGAACAAACGGCGAGATTGAACACTCTCACATTTAGAAGTTATGTCCTTACCATAACGTTCCATGTGGAGTGTTCATCTCGCCTTTGTTCTTACATTCCCACCCTCCCACCCTCAGGAAGAACGTCCAGTTTGGTTTCTGGTTTGGTTTCTCCTGCTTCTGCATTACGCAGTTGTTGTGTATATATGTATATATATATATATATGTATAGGTGTTTCTTGCAGTTATGTTGTTTTTGGCATGAATGTGTTACTCTCTCTGACTTCTGGTTTGCTTGCAAACTAGATCTGAGGTAAAGGCAGAGGGGGATTGTGGGAGTTAGGTTGGTCTCGAGCTTCTTCTCGATGCAGAGCTTGCAAAGCGGCCGACACGGAGCCGAGGATCGGCTCCGAACCCAGGTGTAAGAACAAAGGCGAGATGAACACTCCACATGGAACGTTATGGTAAGGACATAACTTCTAATTTGTTCTTTTCAACAGCAATATGTCGAAAGAGACAAAGGTCTCAGGCTTCAAGAAGTGTGACTCGTGCTGTCAGAAGATGTTGCTGACAGATGGTCACACTTCTTGTGTTTATTGCCTGGGACCCCTGCACCTGCAGGACTCTTGCTCCGTGTGCCATGCATTCAGCCCAGGAGTCCTGCAGGAGCGCTGGAATAAGTTGATTCTGAGGGGCTTATTAAAGCCCGAAGGTTCCCCGGCTAAGTCCGTGCCGGGGAAGCCTTCGAAGCCACCCAAACTGTCGGCTCCGTGCTTAAAGCCTTCGGATGGTAGCTCACGTTCTGCGACACGATTGGCTCCGGCTGGAGACGATATCTCTGTATCACAGCTTCCTACATTAGCTCCGGCCGGAGCCGATGCCTCTAAGACTCAATCTTCATAGTCAGCTCCGGCTGGAGCCGACGTGTCTACGGCTCCATCGGCTCCATCAACCTCGATGCCCTCCACACACAAGAGGTCCAGATCTCCATCTCTGGAATCTATCCATTCGGCTCCAAGGTCACCTTTACTTTCGGAGCGGAGCCATCGGAGCCATTCCTCTCGGTCTTCCAGGCTTTCCGACCATGACCTTGAGAGGGTGGTTAGCAGACTGTTAAAGTCTCAGGCACTGGCCCAAATGCTTCACAGCCCGTCTCATCAGACAGCGGCTACGTCCATACAACCTACTATTCCTCCTTCGACTCTGCCCCAGTGTTCGGAGCCGGAGCTCCTCGGAGCCGTGACCGTTGTGACGTCGGAGCCGATACCTCCCCCTTCGGCTCCGTTGTCTGCTCTGGTCTCGTCCATGGTGCCATCCTTGGAGGGATCCTGGCGCTTGGACTCTCGCCGGCTCCGAGGGGGCGAGTGGCATCGGACCCTTGTCCGACCCCGTTTTCCCTCTCGGAGCGTCAGCGTTGGTGAGTTCGGCCCCGACATCGGCTTCTGAGCCATCCCTGTCGGTGCTGGCTGGGGTTCCTAGTTCTTCGGAGCGGGAGCTCTCTAGCCTGCCTGATAGGGGCGCCTTCGAGGCCATGAGGAGCGTACTGGCCCCAGTGCCTGCTCTACCATCAGCTCCTCCCACTGTAGTGCCTGCTGAGGTCTCTTCCCACTCTCTCGCCCCCGGCAGTAGAGATCCAGCGCCTCAGGTTTCCCCATTGGGAATATCCTCCTCTTCCGAGATTTCTCCTGATCTGTCAGGTGAACCCCCGCGTAAGAGGACATGTAAGAGGAAGCATGTGAACTCCCCTGAGTCCGTCACATCTGATACCGACTTGGATGAGTCGGAAGGATCCCCAAGGTCCCCCTCTGAGGATGTCTCCTTCTCTGACATCCTTGAAATCCTTAAACAGAGGGGGAACTGGTCTTCCCTTAATCCTTCCAAAGACGAGTCGGTTTACCTGGAGGCTTTTGGTTCTCGATCCTCCACCTCGTGGGTGTCTCCGCTCTTCGACCCCCTTATGGAAGTGGTGGCGCGGAAAGTGTGGACGGCCCGTGATTCGATGGAACCCACCCCATGGAGGCCTTCCAAATTTATAACAGCCCCTTCTGATAAGCAATTTTTATCTAAAGGTGTCCCAGTTGATGCCATGGTGGTGGCGGCAGCCACCAAGATGGAACTGGTTGATCCTTCAGTGCCTATCCATCCGCCTAACAAGGAATCTAGGACAATGGATAGGTACGGCAAGCGGATGTTCTCGTTAGCGACCTTTGCCATGCGGTCGCTGAATTACTTATGCCACTTCACCTGTCTTCAAAGAGACATTCTCAAAGAACTGGGTGAGGTCCTACAGGATCCATCAGCTGCTGGGTCTCAGGACAAAATTAACTCACAGCTAGGAACCCTGAATTCCATTGTCAACTCCTCCATGCGGCTTATTTCCTATGCAGCCGATGGAGCAAGTAGGGCCGCAGGCACAGGTGTGGCTTTAAGGCGTCACGCCTGGATGCGGCTTTGCAACTTCGCAGACCCCTTCAAGGCGTCTTTCACTAACTCCCCCTTTGATGGTTCGGCGTTGTTTGGACCTCAAGTGAAAGATACTCTGACCAGATGCGAACAAGATGGCAAGACTCTTTCTGCCGTAGGAGTCCGTTTTTCAACCCCATCTAGACCATATCCTAAGGGTCAAAAGGGTGGAAAAATGTGGTTCCGCAAATCACAAGGAGTCACGCCTGACGCAAGAGGTCAATTCACCCCTAGAGGCAGAGGGGGGAACAACAACAACAGACGCCGTCCAAGAGGCAGAGGGGGTCCGCAGAATCAGGGTAGCAGAGAAACCCTCTCTGACAAACCCTTCCAGCATCCCTGAGGTGCTGCCCGGCTGTCCACCTTCGGAGGCAGTCAGGGGAAGATTATAGCTGTACCCACAAGCCTGGCTCTCCCTCACTCAATACAAATGGGTGCAGTCGATCATATCCGAGGGTTACAAAATCCCCTTTATCCAAACCCCAACGATTCAAATGGGGTCTCTTCCACACATTCCACCCAGTCTAAGGGAACAAGCAGCACTAGAAATATCAAAGCTGCTAAAAAAGAGAGCCATCCTGCCAGTCCCAGCAGACCAACTAGGATCCAGAGTCTACTCAAAGTTCTTTTTGGTACCAAAAAAAACAGGGGACTGGAGGCCAATATTGGATCTCAGCAAACTAAACAAGTTTGTAAAAAGAACGAGGTTCCGGATGGTCATGCTACAGTCCATTCTACCCCTTTTGGGCAAGGACAATTGGATGTGCTCAGTGGACCTTCAGGATGCATACTATCACATCAAAATGCACAGGCGCTCCAGAAGGCTTCTCCGCTTCCGGCTGGGGGCCAGTCACTACCAGTTCAGAGCCCTGCCCTTTGGTCTCACTACAGCCCCCCGAGTGTTCACCAAATGTATGGCAGCGGTTACAGCTCACCTGAGACGTCAAGGATCCCAGGTGTTTCCATATCTAGATGACTGGCTCCTCACTGCCACCACCAGGCGTCAACTTCTTCTAGCCAGAGATTGCACCATTCACATTTGCAAAGAGCTAGGTATCTCTCTAAATTTCGAAAAGTCTGCCTTGTTGCCTTGTCAGTCTATTACCTTCATAGGCGCCACCTTGTACACTATTCAGCTCTCAGCAAAGTTAACAGAGCAGAGGGTCTTAGATATTCAAAATCATGTTCACTTCCTCCTTCAGAGCAACAAAATTCAGGCCAGGTATGTTCTGAAAGTATTAGGTCTCATGGCAGCAGCCATCATGCTTCTTCCCCTTGCCCGCTTTTGCATGCGGCTTCTTCAATGGATGCTTTTCTCCCAGTGGTCCTTCCAACAGCTCCCTATGACACACAAGATCTTAATAACTCTATCTTGCAGAAAACATCTATCTTGGTGGATGGTCTCCCCTCAAGTCTATCTAGGCAGACCATTTACTCCTCCCCCCCGGTTGCCACAGTCACATTGGATGCCTCCCTGATTGGGGGGGGGGCATTTTCAGGGCAGGACAGTCCATGGCACATGGCAACCTTTCTAATGCCACTTGCACATAAACGTCCTGGAGATGAGAGCAGTGCTTTTGACATTGCAAGCCCTCCAAGACTCTCTTCCCCTGGGGACTATTGCAGTTCAAACGGACAATATGTCCGTAGTATGGTATATCAACAAGCAGGGCGGAACCAAGTCCTATCCCCTGTGTCGAGAAGCAGTCAGACTCTGGCAATGGACGATCTCTTCTCAGCGGTTTCTGATAGCAACGCACATCCCCGGGAAGTCCAACGTCATAGCGGACAGGCTGAGCAGAGCTATTCTCATGCCCCACGAGTGGTCTCTCAAGCAATCGGTGACGGACAAAATTTTTCTGAAGTGGGGGTTTCCTTGCTGCAATCTTTTTGCAACACCACAAAACAGCAAGTGCATTGACTTCTTCACTCTCTTCCCCCTTCCAGGCCATCCCCCCAGAGAAGCTCTAGTCCAGGATTGGTTTCGGGGACTTCTATACGCTTCCCCCCCTTTACATTAATCACACAGATAATTCAGAAAGCTACCGCCTTGAGAGCCAAGATGATCCTCATTGCCCCTTATTGGCCTTGACAGATATGGTTCCCTTTCCTGCATCGCTATCTTTTGGAGCAGCCTTGGCATCTGGATCCAGTGCCAGATCTTTTGGGCCATCAATCAGGGCAGCTGCACCAATCCCTCCAATCTCTCAACCTCACAGCTTGGTTGTTCCACTTCCGTCCCTAGCCAGGCTTCCAATGATTTCAAATTCTGTCCGGGATATTATTGTAGCATCCCTTAAGTCTTCCACCAGAAGGATCTATGCTAGTAAATGGCAAAGTTTTTCCTTTTGGGCAAAGGCTAGGAACATAGATCCCTTCACTGCTCCAATACACTTGGTCTTGGATTTCCTAGCTGAAATTTTTCATTCAGGATCTTCTTCCTCCACAGTAAAAGTTCAGTTAGCAGCCATTTCTAATTTTCACATAGGCTTGTCGGACTCTAGTATCATGTCCCATAAGATTTGCAAGGCATTCCTCAGAGGTATCTTTTTACTCAGGCCTCCGATCAAAGACCCCCCACCACAGTGGGATTTAAACTTAGTTTTAGCATCCTTGATTCTCCCTCCCTTTGAACCTGTGGCCTCCTGTTCATTGAAGTTACTTTCCTGGAAGACACTCTTCCTAGTCACCATTACATCTGCTAGGAGAGTATCTGAACTTCATGCCCTCTGCATTCGTCCTCCTTATTTAGTGTTCCACAAAGACAGTGTTTCTCTAAGAACTAACCCGTCTTTTTTACCAAAGGTGGCTTCTCAGACAAATTTAAGTCAATCTATTGATCTTCCAGTTTTCTTCCCTAATTATTCAAACAGAGCAAAAACTGCCTTGCCTGGACGTTCATCGTCAACTCCGCTACTATCTGGACAGAACTAAACAAATCAGGAAATCTGATCAACTCTTTTTATCTTATGCAGAAAGTAGAAAGGGCCTTCCGGTTTCCAAGGTAACCCTGTCTAGGTGGCTGTCTTCTGTGATTACCTATATTTATCAACTCAGAGGTAAAGAATTGACTACTAGGCCAAAAGCCCATTCAACCAGAGCGTTAGCTACATCAGCAGCCTGTCAAGCTAGAGTGCCAATAGACACTATCTGTGCGGCAGCCACATGGGCCTCTCCTCATACCTTTGTTACACATTACAAATTGGACATGGCCTCCAGAAACAGGACAAATTTTGGTTCCACCGTTCTCAAAAGTCTGTTCCAATGAGCCACCCAGGATGAAGGTGCTAGGGACGCAGTCCCATCCAGCAAGAATGAAGGTGAGATTGACAACTTAACATTGAGAAGTTATGTACCTACCATAACGTTCCATGTTAGTTGTCTTCTCTCGCCTTCTTTCTTGCGTCCCGCCCACCATCCCCCTAGCCTAGACAGACCAAAAGGTTTTCCCCTTCTTCTAAGGGACCTTATCTTGCTCTATTCCAAGCCCAGACAGTTGATCCTGGGGTAGATACAGCTTCAGGTAGTGATATTTGGGGAGTTCTCCTTTTTCCTCCTCCACCTCAGAGGGGAGACTGAATTGGCTATTGTTTCTCAGCTACCAAACGAGATCTGGGTAGTTACCGCCTAGCATTATGGGATATAGGGTTGCCTCGAGCCGGTAAAATTAGCTCTCGAGCTTTAGTATAGGCCGAGTCGGAGCCGAGGTTCGGCTCCGAACCCATCCAGCAAGAAAGAAGGCGAGAGAAGACGACTAACATGGAACGTTATGGTAGGTACATAACTTCTCATTCTTAACCGAACTGTAGTGTGTGGACTTAATTCTGAAGATCTGGTGATAAAGGAGAAATTGACACCTGTTCGGCACAAGTTTGGGTAATTAACAGATAAAGACATTCATTCCAGTCTCATTCCAGTTTCTTCAGTTATATCCAGTTTTTTCCAGTATTCTACAGTCATATCAAGTCTTATAGTCTCAAGGCAGGTTATTGGTCTGTAGCTCTTAGGATGGCTTACAGGTTCACTGCTAAGGATGAATATAGTTTTTCCTGTTGTTAACTAAATTGGTGTCTGTTTGGAAATCACTTATAGGTAATTCTTGCTCTGAGCTAAATATTTGTGTAAATCTGTTACTATCTTTAACCAGAAGTTAAGTACAGGGTCTGGGCCTGGAGTTTTGCATTTATGGGCTTTTCTTAATGTTGCCTCAATTTCTCTAGCTGTTACTTCATCCCATTTCATATCCTCTAGATTAGAGCTCCTTATTGCTTCTTCTAATCCCGTTTATCCATTTAGCATCTTTGTTACATTCAACAATGTCTTCATAAATACTTCTCCAAAATGTGACTATTTCTTTTTTTTTTTTTGGGGGGGGGGGGTATTTCTATTCCTTTTGCTTTATTCCCCAGTTTTCTGTATAAACCTTTTTGAGTCATTAATGAGTTGCTTATTTTGTACTTTTCATTTATATTTATCTGTACACCTTCTAGTGTTATTTTAGTTTATTATTTGAAATGGTGTAGTATAAATCCTGGTCTGTTTTGATGATGAGGGATATTTTACCAAGTCTGTCTTTCTAAGGATTTTTAACAATCTATTACCTTTTCTAATTCTTCTAAAAATGGTACTTCTTGCCTTAATTGTTTCATTGTTTTTTCTGTTCACTGCTTCCATGGTGGCGTCTTACTTGTTCCCTTCCTTTCCTTTGTTACTCTACTTTTTTGTATTATCACTTTATCCATTGTTAGTTTAACTGCATAGTAATGCATCTGTTATCGCATGAATTTCTCATAATAGTCCTGATTATTGTGTTCATCTGCTTTACTAATCTTCTAACACTTTGGGCCTTATTTACTTTCTGTAATTTATTTCTTTCATCTGTCTTAGTATGTCTATCCATTTTTATTAAATCAAGCAAATTGTCCCTATGATCATTTTCTTCTAGACTGGGAGCATTTTCTTTGCTCTCTTTTCTGTAAGTCTTCTGAAGAAGGTTCCAGAATATCATCCTGTGACATATCCTGTCCAGATGCATCCTGCTCCATCTGATGCTTCTCCATATGGGGACCCATTGTTCTATTAAGTTGTGACACTACCTGTGATCTAGTCTCCACACTAAATCCTTCACTTCACAGATAGCCCATCAATTCAGTTTCTATGTGTTTAATTTCTACCTTATTAATCATGTTTTCTACATCGCCTATTTTTATTGTGAATTTTTCCAAATGGAGATGCCTTTGTCTGCATTTCTGTTTATACAGTATGTCTATGGAGCGGCTTTTTTCTGTTGATTAGTTTGGCTTTCTCCTTTACATAAATATTGCACCATAACAGATCTATTTTTTCATATGTTAATGTTTTCTTTTTATACATTTAAAAAATCTCTGGGTTTTGTTCTTTAAATTTTCACATTTTCTTTTGTCACTTTTTTTTGACAAGTCAAACAAACCAAGCAGGAAGAACTATACAACATGTTACATCTGGTGGTAATTCAAGAATTCAATAGTTCCTGGGCTTCATCAGTGATCACAGAGCTAAAAAGATGAGAATACCAGACTCTGTGTAGACTATACAAACTAAGCAGTCACACAGAAGTGGATGCATGCCCACAATGGATGATGCTTTCAAAGAACCGGGTGGAGCAAAATATCTGACCACTGTTGCCCTAACCAAGGATTGCTGGCAGGTATCCTTGATACCCACATCAAGGGAGTGGTCATAATCTTTTACCCTGTTTAGCCTGCATGAATTCATTAAAATGCTTTTTAGGCCGAAAATGCCTGTGCAACTTTCCACAGGTTAGCTGATCCCATCTAGCATGAATTGGAGACTATCTTCTGGTCTACGTAGTTTAATTTGCCATTTTTAGTTGATCTTGGCAGGTACATGTAACATATCAGAGAGACACTAGGAATGTTAAACAGGTTTGGGTTAACTATGAAGACAATCAAATGTCACACACACTAGGATAGGCTGTTTACCCTAATCATTGGTGGGTGATGATAAAATTTATCCATAGCCTGCCAAAGTAGAGGCTATCCTGGCACAAATTTTCACAGTTACCAGAAAACAGGTAAGGCACTCATTGGAACAAAATGGTATTACAGAAAATGATTTGCCCTAAGGTGCCATAGCCAAATAGAGTGAATAATAATGGTCACCAGCTTGTAAGGAAGTATTCCAAAAGCTTAAGGAGGCTATGAGTGACCTCAAGTGCTAACCAATCCTGATAATTGACAAGAATTTATTGCATAAGTAGATGCTTCTGACTATGGAAAAGGGGCTGTACTTAGCCAGGTTTCTTCAAGGGGAAAAAAAACCTTGAGTAGTACACTTGAGTCACAGACTTCAGCATAGAGAAGAGTGATATGCAGTCCTAGAAAAGAAGTGTTTGTGAAGAGTGTAGACCTCCCAAAAGCATTAACCCTATTTGTACGGCAGACCATTCATAATGACAGTAGATCATGGCACCCTGAAGTGGTTACACATAGCTAGGAGGCAAAATGGCTGGAATCTTAGATGGAGTCTATAATCTTGTAATATGATCTTCATCACAGAAGTGACTTAAATAATGCAAATGTGGATAGCCCTTCTAAGAAAGGAACTGGAGTGACTGGAAGAGCAGACTCCTTTACATCAAGATTTGTGATTGAGGGTTTTTTGATAAAAAACTTGATTGAGTCTAGAAAGGAGGGAGGCTTATGAAGGAACATTGCAATAAACTGAAAAATGTTAGTTCTTCCAAGGAAATAAAGCAGAAAAAGGTGAATCGGACCATAGTAACGCTGTATCAGAGTTTAAAAAAATGTAAAGAACTGTTCAAAAAGATGAACATTATAATAAATTGTATTGTACTTGCCACTTCAGTAAATTGTAATATGTGAAAGAAAAATGAATAAACATATAATGACATTTGACACTGCAAACTCTATTAAGAGTTTACAGAGGAAACTAACCTCCACTTCACAGATGTGTACACTTGCAAAGTGCAGTGCTTTTTTGACTCTTAATATCCCCATCAACCATGTAAATATGAAAAAACAAGAAAACATCTTCCAAACTCTGACTCATAGCAGGAGTCATAGGCCATTCTGCTTAGGATTTATATACACAGAGCAGACTAAAAATTCAAATCAGTAATGAGTTGGTAAAGGAAGTTACTACAATCTGCCTGACTGAACATACCACTGGAGACTGAAGTCAAGCTGTATTGTGCTCCCTCTGAAAATTCAGTTTTGGACTTAAAAGCCAGAGATAGCAAGGCCTGGAATCCTTGTTAGCTAGAAGCAGACAGTTTCCAGTTAAGATTTAGTCTTTTTTTCTGAGTATTCTCAGTTTTATTTTCAATTCCTTGTGCAGCATCTATATTACTTGAATATTTATTCAAAAAGGAAATGCTTTAACTAATTTATTTAGAGCAAAAAAATCCTACTAACTAGCTTTGGATGCTTGTGGTTGATGTTTTACCTATTAACTTATGGTTTTATGAATTTTATGGGGACCAATAATGTTGTGGAGTCCACCATGTCACTTGTCCCTCTCTAACATAAATGACAAGCAGGTGGGGTATTTTGTTTAGATGCTTTAATACATAAAAACACATCCGGATGGATAGCAGCATCATAAAATACAAACAAACTGGTTAACAGACAGACCTTACATACATACATTCTTATATCTCAACAGCTTACTACAAAATGGCAGTGTAGCTTGCACGTGCTCAGTATTTATACACTTGTGCAAGCCCTTGGATAGCTTCTTAAATTATACACACACACACACACACACACACACACACACACACACACACACACACACACACACACACACACACACACAGACACACATTGATCTACATCCTTCCTAAAGATTGCACTTTGTTAAAACAACATTGGAGTTAGACATGCATTATTATAGACATTAGAAACAAAACACAATGTTCATGTCCAAGTTACCATGTATCTATTACATGGTTTGGAGATACAACCAAATATCTTTTAACATAGCAAACTGGACTGAATTTAGCAACAGGGACAGTCTTCTGTGAACAACTCTTATCAGGAACATCTGAACTCGTCAGAAGAACAGAAATATTCTCTGGAATTGGAACACCAGACAACTCACTCTGAGATAAACAGTCTTTCTCACATGCTATGTGCTGTGGTATAGGCTCGAACACTGGTCTCAAGTGTTTCTGATTTCTCCTAAACTCTGCTCCTTGTGATTCCACAATGTATGATCTCGGCTCTGGGCAGATACTCATCATGACACTAATCCGATCATATCCTTTGGACATTTGCACCCTTACCAGTTCTCCTTCTCGTAATGGATTGAGCGGTTTGCTGGTTTTATCGTAGTAGGACTTCTGGGTTAGGTGTTTCTTCAACAGATTGGCTTTCACTGACATGTTGTTCTTGACACATGGAACCAACAATTGACTAACGATTGGTAATGTGGAAGTCTCTGAGCAGGTGAACCAAAATGTTTATCATGAGGAACATTTTTGAGATTCAAGAGATTTGGGAGACCCTCACTATATTCTCATCTTGACTTCTCTAGTAACTGTTTTGCATGTTCTGCCAAACCATTTGACTATGGGTAATTGGGGCTACTCGTGACACGAGTAAAGTCCCATTCTTAGGCAAATCTTTTGAACTGTTGGCTTGTAAACTGCATGCCATTGTCAGAAATAACTTTGTGCGGACAACTACGTACTGCAACATGATGCTTCATCTTAGTAATGACAGTACTGGATGCTAGGTTGGGAAGTAGGTCAATCTCAAACCAGTTGGAGTAAGAGTCTACTAACACTAAGTAATGTTGACCATTCCACTCGAAGATGTTGGTGGCTACTGTCGACCAAGGAAATTCAAGAATCTGGTATAGCTGAAGTGATTTCTTCTGCTGATGTGGTTTTGTACTATTCCACACGGAACCAGATAGAAGTGCTCTCTCAATGTCTAATGACATAGAAGGCCAAAATATTAGTCCTCTCGCCCTTTTTTGATAGAGTTGGTTCCTGGGTGACCACGATGCAAGGTGGTAATGTACTCTTGTTGCACGGACTTTGGAACAATTACTTTTGGAGCTTTCATAATGATACCTAATATAATACATAATACATAATGATTATAGGCGATGCAGTGGTGAAGCGGTTAAGTTGTCGCATCACAGCAAGAGGTTCTCCATTTCAATTTTCAGCTGGGATGCCTTCTGTGCGGAGTTTGCATGTTCTCCCTGTATTCGCGTTGGGTTTCCTCTGGATACTCTGGTTTCCTCCCACATTCTAAAGACATGTATCCTGAGCGTTTTTCCCCAGGCTTCCGCTGAAAATAGGCTCTGTCCTAGTTGGATTTTCCCAGTCAACAAATGTTAAATAAAAATAAAATACCTTTGTCAGGCCAAATCTCATCTCTGTATGGAAAATAAGGCTGTAGTTCTTGAGGCAAACTAGATTGCTTTAACAGCCATCTTTGATTGATAAAGTGGTTGAGCCTTTGTAAAACTGGATTTGTGGCTGTGTGTTCTCTCATCTCATCAAGACATGTGGAAGAAAACTTTCTCACTTCCATGACTTCAAAATCAAGGTTCTCATTTTCGTGTTGTTCTGTGGTGTTTCTGGGCAATTTGCACAATGTATCAGCAAAATAAAGAAGTTTTCCTTTTGTGTAAACAAGATTGAAATTGTACTTTTGCAGTCTCAGCATCATACATTGCAGTCTGGCTGGAGCTGATATAGGCTTTCTCAAGATAGTGACTGATGGTTGGTGGTCTGTTTCAATCTGGATAGGTCTACCATAAACATAATCGTGGAACTTCGAACATGCAAACACAATTGCCAAAAGCTCTTTCTTGATCTGGGCATAATACATTTCAGTTTAAGAGTTCTCTATACATATGCAACAGGTTCATCCTCTTGTAGAATGACTGCACGTAGGCCAAATTTTGAAGCATCACATGAAAGAATAACTGGCTTGTAAATGTCATAGTATCTGAGAGTTGGTGGGCTAGCAATTCTCTGTTTCAGGACATCAAATGCTTTTTAGTGTTGCTGTAGCCAAGACCATGATACATCTTTATGTGTCAGCTCTCTGAGTGGTGCTGGTATTTGACTGAAGTCTGGAATGAACTTGCCTAGATAGTTAACCATGCTAAGAAAACTTTGCAGGGCTTGAACATTGTCTGGAGCTGGCATCTCGCGAATGGCTGCTAGTTTAGAAGGGTCTGGTTGTAAGCCTGAACTGGTAAATAAATGACCAACATAAGTAACTTCTTGTTGCCTGAATTTGCATTTCTGTGGATTGAGCTTAAAATTCACTTGATGTGCCCTTTCCAGAACTTTTCTGAGGTTTCTGTCTTCCTCAGCTTCACCATTACTGCCTACTAGTATGCCGACGACTATAATAACACAAGGATACCCAGTAAAAAGTTGCTCCATTGCATGTTGAAAGACTTCACTTGCAGAATTTATCCCAAATGGCATTCTTGAAAATCTGTTCCTTTCAAACGGAGTACTGAATGTAGCAAACAGTGATGATTTCTTGTCAAGCTGAATTTGTCAAAATGAACTCTTTGCATCTAAGACAGAAAAAACAGTGGCATTTGGCATCAAGACTGTGACTTCCTTGACTGTACACATTGGATGATGAGGTCTTTTTAGCACTTTTTTAAAATCTCGTGCATCAATACATATTCTGAAGTAATCTGAGCTTTTCTTATCATCTGCCACTATGGAAGATACCCATTCAGTTGTAGTTGCAACTGGACAAATCACACCTTATCGCACCATTTTATCTAGCTCGGCTTTGACTCTGTCCTGTATGGCTATTGGAAGTTTTCGTACTGGCTTGATAACTGGACTGACTTCTGGGTCTAACTTCACAGAGTACACAACTGGAAGCTTCCCTAATTTGTCTTTGAAAAGATCAGCATAGGTAGAAAAATGTACTGGGTGAAATTAGAGTAGTGGTCTTTCAAGCTAACATGGTGGACTTTCTTATTGAATGCAAGCAGTCCCATTTTCAAACTGTCTCTGAGCCCTAATAATGACTGGATGTGCCTCTTGACCACATAAAATAACTAGTCGTAGCTTCTCCCATCAGAGTAACATGAAAGCACTACTGAGCCTTCAGTCTGAATTTCTTCACCTTCATAAGCAACAAGCTTTGCACACCTTGCCAAATCAAGCCTTTCACCATGACACACTCTAGCAAATGTTTCTGCTGACATAACATTGCACTTGGAAAATGTGTCACCTTTGAGCTCTATGGGTTTGCCATTTATCCGAACAGTACAAAATACTTCATTATTTGCCCTTAAATCTACTGCATTAACTGTTTCATGAAGCACTGGCACACCATCAACATAAAGAGTAGGGTTGCAGCTTTCTAATTAATCAACTTGTTTCTTAAAATATTCCCTTTTAATAAAAGAATGTGGGCCTTTTGATTTACAAAACCTTTCAAAATGATTCCATTTATTGCATTTGTGGCATTGCTGACCAAAAGCTAAAACATTTCTCCCTTTTAGATTCATGACTTCCACCACAATTACGGCAGTTGGCAATGAAACTAGGTTGGGGCTCATGTTTTTAGTTTGCTGACTCACTCTTATGCTTTACAGAGACTGTGTGAACTCTGGAACCTGCTGGAAAGTTCTGGGGGTTACCAGTGAGCGCTGCCATATGCTTGGGCCTGTTTCTGTTAACTATGTGCTGCATACTATCAACATGAGATTTATCACTGTGCCTTCTAGAGCTATTCTCATTTGTAAGCAAATTTGTGTGCTTTTCTGTGAGCTCATATACCTGACAAATCTCAATGGCTTTATTCAAAGTTAAATCACTGTCATGAAGCAAAATCTTTCTCATAGCATCATCTTTAATACCACACACAAGTCTGTCCATTATTAACTCATCCCTTAAATCACCAGATTTGCATGTTTTAGCGTTGTTTCTCAAGTCGGTTATATATGCTGCAAAAGTTACATCAGGCTTTTGATCCCTTGTGTAAAATAAGTGCCTTTCCATTGTAACATTTGTCTGGGGATTACACATTTCTCTAAATTTATGATCTGAAGTTGTTGTCTTAATTTCATCTTTAGCCTGAAGGTTTCAGATTCATCCTCAGATCAGACTCGGCCTAATACTCCAGCCTTGGAGCTGAAAGCTGAGCTCCTCCTGTCCTACCCATAAAGCCCCACTCCCCCTCCATCCCTCAGATCTCATTTGCTGCTCGCTTGAACAGCTGCAGGGTCCATTGCTGAGCTCCCGCCATGGTATCTAAGCATTTTTTGGGGGCTGTAAGTTTATTCATTTTGAATATTTTCTCTCTTTTTCCTGTTCCCTAATTTTCCTACCCTTAGTAATAAGAAAATTGTATATAAAAAAGTTGTTTTTTTAGTTAGCTGGTAGTTTAGAGGGCTGGTAACTTAGGTCTTTCTTTCTCTCTACTTCCTTCTCCCTTTTCCTCTCTTCTTTTCTTCCTGCTATGGCTGATTCTAAGCCAGCAGGCTTTAGAAAATGCACAGGGTGTGGACATAAGCTCCCTTCCTCCATTGGCCACTCTCTGTGTGTAATCTGCTTAGGGGCAGCCCATCTAGATATCTCCAGTTTTATTTGCATGGGCTTTAACCAACGTGTGCTGATAGACAGCAGGAATAAATTAATTCTCACGGGTCTTATCCCTTCTTCTGCCCCTTCCACTATGGAATCCACTTCAGGGGCTCAAACCACAAACAAGAAAGTGGCTAAAAAGGGTAAGGATCAGGACAAGTGGTAACAGTCTTCCGACAAAGTCTCTGCCCCCATAGGAGAACCTCCGGCGAAAGCCTGCCCATCTGCTTCAGCATCTCCTTGGTTCCTATCCCCTTGCTTCTCCCAGGAGCTGGTGGGTCCCTTATCCAAGTCCCCTACTTTGGCTTCACCCAGGCACCACTGCAGGCCTGGGTCGACAGCCTCTTATATGAGGTCCTCCCATAGCCTTTCAGAGTTTTAGGTGGACAGGTTCATCAGGAAATTTCTGAAGGCACAGATTCAGATGGGAGTTTTACCTGCTCCGGCTCTGACTCAACCAGTTTTCATGCCTGTCTCGCCTTCTCCAATCCACCCATCGGCATTGGAGCCCTTGGATCTAAGGATCCCGAGTTTTGAGATGTTAGCGCCGGCAAGTACCTGTACCTCAACGCCGAAGGTCACCCTGAACAGTTCTGCTCCAGTGTCTTCGGGCTCGACTGACTTTTGCAGCTGTAGCTTCAAAGTCACGTCTAAGGGGTTGGCTTCAGCAGCCCGTTTTTCTGAGCTGTCCCTTCCCCTTGGTTCTTCAGCTCTCAATCGTTCTGCTCCGACTCCACCTTCAGTGCCGAGCATGGCGGGAGTTCACAGGGCTTTGACGTCGATGGAGGTGGACTCGATGGAGTTGCCCTCGGAATCTCATTTGCCCTCAGCGTTTGAAATAGTAGAGAGGGTTCTCTCGGCTCCTATGAGATCCTCGACTCTCCCCCCTTCAAACCTGACCCCTCTCCCAGCTGAATTGCCTGCCCCAGATCCTTTGACATTATCCACCGTGTGACAGCCTATTCCAGGAAGTTTTCAGATGGCTCCCTTGCAGGAGCACCCTGTGCCTTCCAATACTTCCCCAGAACATCCCCCCGAGGTGGTGCACAGGAAGCATACGCGCAAGAGAAGGCACTTGGATTCCCCTTCACAATCCCTTACGGAAGACACGGATTTGGATGAAGGGGAGTGTTCCCCAGATACCAAGCTGAGGATGTCTCCTTTGGAGACATCATGGAGATCCTCTGACAGAAAGGTGGGTGTTCCATCCACAAACCTAACTCTGGGGAATCCGTGTTCCTGGAAGCTTTCGGGACAGGGCCATCGACATCCTGGGTTCCCCCCTTGCTGACCCCCTGATTGACTTAATTTCTAGCAGGGCATGGAAGGAAGCAGAGATGGTAGAGCCCATACCCAAGTGCCCGGATAAGATTCTTAGCACGCCTGTGGATAAGCTACACTGGACTAAGGGCATCCTGGTTGATGCTATGATGGTGGCAGCTGCCACCAAGGAAGAACTGGCCCAGGAGAGCTCATCTGTTCACCCTCTGGACAGGGAGTCTAGGGCGGTGGACCAGTTTGGTAAGTGGGTCTGTTCTTCAGCAACCTTTTTCATGTGTGCGCTGAATTACTTGGCACATGTGATCAGGCTTCAGAGAGACCTTGTCAAGGAAATCTCTGAATCCATCCCAGGGTCCATGTCTGAAGAGGACAAAAAGGTCTTCTCCTCCAGAATAGCCATGCTTCATGCTATTTCCAGCACATCCATAAGGTTACTCTCACATGCTGCAGAGGGGTCCTTAAAGGCGGCCGGTTCGGGCGTAGCCATTAGGCATCATGCCTGGATGAGTCTGTGAATTCTCCGAATCCTTCAAAGCATCCTTTATCAATGCGCCATTTGATGTGTCATCCCTTTCTTGGCCCTACGGTCAGGGACACTCTCTCTCGTACAGTGTGAAAAGAACGAAAAGACCGTGTCTGCCTTTGGAATATGCTTTTCTACCCCACAGTGGCCCTTTTCTAGGAACCAGCGTGGCAGTAAAAAGCTATGGTTCTGGAAATCTCGGGGAACTTTCCAGGACATGCAAGGATACTTTTCCTCCAGAGGCAGAGGAGGAAATGAGTCCAGTGTCAGGTGCCGCCCCTGCAGCAGAGGGGGTCCAAGGAATCTAGAGTCCTGAGATTCATTCTCAGACCGGCTCTTTCAGCAGCCCTGAATGGTTGCCCAACTGCTCTACTCTGGAGGAAGTTGGGGACATCTGTCCCTTCACCCAGCAGCCTGAAAATCCATTACTACTGATCGTTGGCTGATCAAAATAATATCCAGAGGTTGTACCATTCCTTTCTTCCAATCACCAAACCATCCAAAAACCTCCCAGATGTGCCACCCCATCAAAGGAAGGCAGCAGCTCCAGAGATTGCAAAGCTACTGAAGAAAAGAGTCATCCATCCTGTCCCCCAAGACTAGTTCGGCTCCAGCATCTATTCCAAATTCTTTTTGTTGCTAAAGAAAATGGGGTACCTCATACTAGTCCTGGATCTCACCTCTCTAAACAAGTCAGTTGCCAAAACAAAATTTAGAATGGTCACGATTCCATCCATTCTGCCATTTCTGTAGAAAGACGACTGGATGTGCTCTGTAGATCTTCAGGATGCTTATTACTGCATCAAGATGGGCAAGCACTCCAGAAGGTTCCTCCACTTCCAGCTGAGAGCCAATCACTTTCAATTCAGGGTACTCCCCTTTGGACTCATCACAGCCCCCAAGGTGTTTACCAAAATGATGGCAGTAGTCACAGCTCACCTGAGACTACCTGGATTCCAGGTGTTTCCTTATTTGGACGATTGGCTCCTCACTGCCCCCACCAAGCATCAACTCCTACAAGCCAGGGATTTTCTTCTCCACCTAGCTGCAACATTGGTGCATAACTATACATCTTTCCAAATCGAGTTTGGATCTGGTCCAGGTCATTGTCTTTATAGGAGCTCGACTGGACACAGTTCAGTTCTAACCCCAGGCAGAATTCAGTTGCTTCAGTCGCATGTGAGGCAGATTCTCACCATTTAATCTCCCCCTGACTTTCTTGCGTCAGAGTGTTGGGTTCAATGGAGGTGAACATTACTCTTCTTCCCCTTGCACGCCTTCATATGAGAGTATGTCATTGGACCTTAGAGGTGCAATGGTCCCTCCTCGAGCTACTCCTGGACTACCCCATCAAACTTTCTTGAGTCTGCAAGGAGTCTCTTCTTTGGTGGATTCACTCTCAGGATTTGTATTCAGGACATCCCTTCCTCCCCTCTCCTCTCAAGGCCACAATAACCATGGACACCTCCCAGCTAGGGCGGGAGGGGCACTGGGTCAGACGGTCCAAGGCACCTGGTTCTCTCTAGAGACCAGTCTGTATATAAATGTCCTGGAGATGAGGGTGATTCTTTTAGAGTTGCAAGCTCACCATGCCTCTCTTTCCACTGGGACAATTGCTGTCCAGATGGACAACATGTCTGTTGCCGAGTACATCGACAAACAGGGGAACCAGGTCTTATCCCTTATGTTGAGTAGCCATGAGATTGTGGGAGTCGGCAATCTCTTCCAGTCACTTTCTTTTTGCAATGCACATTCCGAGGAAGTCGAACATTCTAGCAGACAGGCTTAGCAGAACCATATTCTGATGCCTCATGGTCTCTCAAGCCATCAGTGGCGAACATGATCTTCCAGAAATGGGGTCAGCATTGCTGCTATCTCTTTGCCTCTCCTTTCAAGGCCAAGTGCAGTGAGTACTTTGCCCTGATCCCCTCAGAGGGGGAGTGTCCCAGAGATGCTCTGGTCCATGCTTGGTCCCCCTGGTCTCCTGTATGCATATCCTGCTCTTCCCCAGATCCCCATATTCCTCCAGAAAGCTCAGAAGTTGAAGTGCAAAGTCATCCTCATTGCCCCATTGTGACCTTGACAAGTTTAGCCCCCTTTTCTGTGGTCTCGCCTTGTCTGCCCACCCCAGACTCTTGATCCCCTTCTGGATCTTCTGTCCCACCCCTTGGGGGATCAATACCCAGACATCCTCAGCCTGAAGCTGACTGCTTGGCTACTCCACGTCCTATGATGGCTAGAACTCCCGGGCTGTCCTTCCATGTTCAGAAGATTTTGATTGCATCCCATAAAGCCTTCACCAGGAAAATTTACTCGAGCAAATGGAAGAGATTTACAATGTGGGCTCTTCAGCACCACTTAAATCCTTTCATGGCTTCAGTTCTAGCTATTTTAGACTTCTGGGCTAACGTTTTTAAAATAGCGGGGCTAGCTTCTCCACAGTTAAGGTGCAATCGGCAGCCATCTCTAATGTACACATTGGTGAAGATTCTCCCTCCTTGGCATCCACCAAAATATGTAAGGGCTTTTTGAGGGGCACCTTTCTACTTCGACCTCCAATTAAGGACCCTACTTCACCTTGGGACCTTACTTTGGTGTTACAAGCTCTGGTTTCTGCTCCTTTTGAACCAGCAGCCACAGTTGATTTGCAACTCTTGTCTTGGAAGACAGTCTTCTTAGTGGCTATCACCTTTGCTAAGAGGATTTCAGAACTTCACGCCTTATCCATAAAACCTCCTTATCTGGTTTTCCATAAAGATAGAGTCACTGTTCACCCTAATCCCTCCTTTATGCCCAAGGTTGCTTCAGAGGCCAACATTAATCAAGTGATTAATCTCCCTGTTTTTTCCAAATTTTCAAAAGAGGGTAGGATGAAAACCTCATCTACTTGATGTGCATAGACAGCTGCACTTTAACTTGGACAGAACAAAGGCTTTCAGGAAGACAGACCAGCTTTTTGTCTGCTGTGCTACTTCCAGACTAGGTATACCTATAACTAAAGTGACCTTAGCTAACTGGATCTCAAAGTGCATTGCATTGGCATACTCCAGAAAAGGCATTCCTCCTCCTAATCAGGTCAAATCACATTCCACTAGATCTCTAGCTACCCCTGCAGCCTTCTGGTGTAGAGTGCCTATTGATGACATTTGCTCAGTAGCATGGCAGTCTTCTCATACCTTCATATCCCATTATAAGTTGGACATCTATTCCAGGAATGGGGCATCTTTTGGCTCTGCCATGCTTCAGAATATCCTTCCATGAGGGCCACCTGGGGCTGATGTAGCTGGGGACTCTGTCCCGTAGGTTGAAGATCAGAGGAAGACAACGTCAGATAAAAAAGTTATGTTCTTACCATAATGTTCTATCTGAGTTGTTGCTTCATTTGTCTTTAACCTTTCCCACCCTCCTTCCCCCCTTCTTCAGATCCTGGGAGGATCTGGCAGAAGTGACCTTCCCCCTCCTGTGTCATCCAAGCCCTGAGGTGTTCTGTGGATGGTGAGGATAACATTTGCTGGTGTGTGGTGGTGTTTGTGTATTTCTAGCAGCAAACTCAATCTGAGGGATGGAGGGAGAGTGGGGCATTATGAGTAGGATAGTAGGAGCTCAGCTTTCGGCTCCAAGGCTGGAGTATTCAGCTGAGTCAGATCCGAGGACGGATCCAAAACCCACAGGTTGAAGACAAATGAAGCAACAACTCACATGGGATGTTACAGTAAGAACATAACTTTTTTTAAGCACTCAGGGTCCTCACTTGCCTCAACCTGTACAACAATATGATGGTTTTCCCCCTCTCCTGTATAGATAGCATGTGCATACACAAATGAACATTCCCTTTCTGTGGCTTCAGACCCAGCTAAATTAAGCAGAATAAATGCCTTTGTATGGTCATCTTTTTCAGAAATTGCAGCTTGTATGCAAATGTCTTACTCTTGCTCAAACACTCTCTAGTTCTCTGCAATATTACTGTCAAACACAAGTGCACTGGGTTTTCGAAATCCATCTGCCATGCCCACAAAGTATACACAAACACACTCTAAAATATGCCGCTTGTAAGTATATATGAACAAACTGTTCTGCGAGCTTATAATAACATTCAAATGCACAATAAAGTCACTGAAATACTGTACTTTGTGAAATATGCTTTGTAATGGCTGTGTGCTGTGTAATGGCTGTATTTTGCAAAATAACTGTACTGTAACACTGCACAAACTAGTGACCACTTTATACACTTCTGATAACTCGGATATCTTTGATAAATACGAAAAATACAGATTCACTAGGCACTTGTTGAAAAATGTGGTTGTTTCCTCTTATTTTATTAGTTTTATGCAATTTGGACATTATTTCAAACATTTTCTGTAGTAATTCTAATATTTTATCAGTATCGGACATAGTTTATGTGAATATCGTTTAGAGCATTCTGTATGCATCGTTTCATATTTTGTGAATAAAAAATAGTGCTGAACAAGTTTAATACGTGAAATTTGTTTCTGACCTGTTTTGCAAATTATGCACATTATAGGGATGTTTCACTCCTCTATACTCCTCCAGCTTCAACCGGGTGCCCCTCAAACTCAAAATTAAGAATTTGGATTCCATCCTGGCCCAAGTCATTTTAGATTTCCCACTTCTGACACCATGTCGCTCATTCCTATCTAACATAGATGACAAACAGGTGGGGTATTTCGTTTAGATGCTTTCGTACATAGAAACACATCAGGATGGATAGCAGCAACATAAAATATAAAAGAACTAGCTAACAGACAGACCTTACATCCATACATGCTTACATCTCAACAGCTTACTACAAAATGGCAGTCTAGCTTGCATGTGCTCAGTATTTATACACTTGTGCAAGCCATTGGATAGCTTCTTAAAGGTACAGTATATACACACACATTAATCTACACACAGTAAAAACGGTAATTGTACAGAGCTAACTGCTACCATTTGAATATTTAAAGTTTAGACTATTTTAAGGGTAAACAGTAAGGAATGTTCTTGTTTTGTTAGTTTGACGAACCTGTTGCAACATAATGTAATCCTGGAAGGAGACGGCATTGGCATGGAGAATTATGATTTACCACACATTCTGGAAAATATTGTGTGAATGTGCGTGCAAAATAATTTGTCAAATTTTAAAAACTGTTAGTAAGATTGCACTGGAAGATTTTGGGGTCTTTCCAATGTGGGTGAAATCCTGGGAAGCTACTGATATTAACTTTGATATCTAGCTATACAGTGTAAAGCTTATTTCAGTATGGTTGGTGTTAGCCATTTCCCAAAGCAATACAACACACCTACCCAACACACCTACCCAACACCATTAAGCCCAGTACCTAGTAGCAGTGGTAAATTTAAGACTCATATAGTTGGTCCTGCAGTACTCCACCTATTAAAAAAAGTGGTACAGGAGTTAAAGCCTATAGTCCTCTATATTGTATGCACTACCCATTTTTAATTTTGCCTTTGAATATCTGAGCATCATTCTATAATTTTTTGTAATCACGTGGCAAATACAGATGTGCTGTGAATATTTGTGCACGTCTACACATTTATATAATGTTTGTAAGCCTTCTCTTGGAATCATAACGATTTTGGTTACAATAGCAATTATGATACACCATGCTGTACATTGTGAGAATTGCTTTGGAAAATGGCCTCCCATGTCCTTGGGGAACAACGTCAAGTGTAAAATATTGGAAAGTAATTTATTTTCAAAAAATATGGGGTATTTGCATAAAATAGCACATATATTGTAGACATTTGAATACCAAACTTCTGTGTTAACATTACTCTGCTATGTTTTATTTAAGTTAATCACAGTTGTTTAATAGATGCAAAATATGTCTTGTGTTTCTTTTCACTTACTGATAAACAAATGAAAATGTATACAAAAGAAACACAACTAATTTGATACATATATGCATGCTGAACAATATTTACACTCAAATGTTTTCCATTCTGTTATACACAAATAAATGTTTTTCCTTTGTTAAGCATACACAAAAAGCTCACCATATAAACCAGAAATTTTGTAGATTTTTGAGGTGGATGACATGATATTCACATTATCTTAAAGTATCTAACTTTGTATAGAATAAGTAGTGTAGCAGTAAATGTAAATATGATGTGTATTGCTCAAGTGAAGTTTTTAAATGAATTCCAGAACCTGATGATGCTGATAGAGTGGTGCAAACCATTGTGATGACACAGGAAGAGTGGTGATATTTAAAATATTTGGTATTCTAGCCAGGATGTGTGCTTTATCTCTTCCTGTTATCTAGATCTAGGTTAAGGATAACTATGGAATATGAAAGGGGGGTAGTATTAGATATGTATAACATCATACACTGTCAGGCACAAATGTGACTACCCTGTTAAGAACACTGCCTCACATTTCCTGCATCCACAGTTCACTCTTAACTGTGGGTCAGCGTTTATTTGGAGTTTCCATATTGCCATATCTGCATAGGTTCATAGGTTCATAGATTAATACTAGGCTAACTGCCCTTGCAAGCCATTTTTAAGCCTAGCCAATTATCCCTTGTGAGACTCAAACCCTGCACCTTGTGTTTGTAAGGCAAACACCATAACCATTAGGCCACCCTCCCAACCCTGCATGACTTTTCTTTGGGCACTCCAGTGGTGTGGCCGTGTGCACGGGCGCCCGCACACATACACACACACACACACACACACACACACACACACACACACACACACACACACACACACACACACACACGCACAAACACACACACATAATATTTTACCTTTGTTAAATTTGTATGGTTCATGTCATTGCTAAAGAGTTCACACATGTTCATAGGTTCAAAGGTGTGTACCACGCTAAAGGTCATGGAGCCTTTACAAGCCTAGCCCATAGGATTACCCTCGCACAGTGACACCCGACATTAGTTCCCAGTGCCTCTGTTGAGTAGAGCCAGTGGAGTGATCCCTGGGGTGAATTTTCTATTTCCCATCCACTCATCAAGATTTCTCTTGAAGAGGGCCAGTGAGGTGCTCTATTTGACATGTATGGGAAGTCTATTCCATAGCATGGGCAGTCTCTGGGTTATGAACCTGTCTCTCCAGCATGCTTTGTTGATTGTGGTAATGAAATTGAGATCTCTGGAGCGTGTGGTGTGGAGGGATTGGGATTTCTTTAGATGAGCATTTCTAACAGAGCTGGGTCAGACCTGCCTTTGTAAGTCAAGCAGAGATCGCCTCTAAGTAGGTGATATGAGACAGAATAGTTGGAGGCTTTTGAGTCTGTCCATATAAAACAACTGTTTAAGGCCTAGGATCATCTTTGTGAGGTACTTTTGCGGCCTCTCCAGTTGTTGCAGGTGCCTAGTGAGGTACATACATACAAATGTTCCAAGCACGGGCATTAAAGCCCTTGTAGCTTGTCAATATGCCAAAACACTTGTTCCCATAATAAATATCCAGGCTGTTCTTAAAAATATCTAAACTAGTACTTGCTTTAATGTAATTTGGTAGTCTGTTCCAAGCATCAGCTACTCTGTCAGAGAACCAGTTAGTGCACTTCTCATTCCTATAGAATCTTCTGCATAGGTTATCTGATGATTCTCTAGTACTTTTTGATAACCCCAAACATTCCCAGAGGTAGTTGTCCCTAAATGCCCTATATACCTGAATACGATCTCCTGTTAAATATCTGTAAGAAACACTGTACAAGTTCAGATATTTTAGTTTTTCATAATAACTTAGATACTCACATCCATGGATGCCCTTAGTATATTTCTGTTGTACTCTTTCCAGTTTATTCATGCTTGCATTCCTATAGGGTTTCCATATTGTTATTCCATACTCAAGTTTGGGTCTAATGTAACTAACAAACAATGACTTCATTATGTTTGATTTCCTAGACTTTATAAATCTTTTTATACAACCTATAGTTCTATATCTATCATTAGCCAATTGGTTGATATGATTAGAAAAACTCATATCTGAATCTACCCATATACCCAGGTCCTTAAATGAGTCTACAGTTTCAATCACTGTGTGCTGTTTTCGTTTATGTCTCCCAAATCTCATATGCTTAGTTTTTGTTGTATTTATCAACATATTATTCTCCTGTGCCCAAATGGTCAATTTAGTCAAATTATTTTGCAGACATGCCTTATCTGTAACATTTGTAATCAGTTTACCCAATTTCAGGTCGTCAGCAAATAGACTGTAGAACACCTCAGATGAAAAAGTAAGGTCTGAAGGAAGGGGCTAGTACAGAGCCCTGTGGGACACTTTGACTATAACCAAGTATTTCACCTGTCCAGTTGGTGTGTGATATTTGCCATGTTCTATTTGTAAGCCGTGCAGTTGTCCATCTTATCAATAGTACGTCAGTACCTAGTTGTACTAATTTATTGATCAGTGTTTTGTGCATGACCCTGTCAAATGCTGAAGTTAAATCTATATAAATCACATCACAGCACAATTTTTCATTCATAGCTGTTATTATATTGTTATAGAACATCATGTTACAGGTTGTAATAGATCTATTTTCAACATATGTTTGCTGATATATGGTTTCAAGTCCCAACCTCTCCAGTTCTGACAATAACTTATCCAGTATTACCTTCTCCATTATTTTTCCACAACATGAAAGTAGACTTAAGGGTCTACATGATTCTGGGTTTGTCCTACTCCCCCTTTCCTTTAAAGACAGGTTTAATAAGTGCATGTCTCCAATCTTGAGGAATCTCCCCATATTTATATGACCTAGTGAATAATAGATATAATGGTAGTGTAAGTTCTTGCTGAAGTGTTCTCAGGTCATTGTTACTTATTCCTTCTCCTCCCTGCGCTTTGTTTGGATCCAGTTTGCACAGTTCTTTTTCAATATAATCTAATTTGATTCCAGTATCTGGGATTACCTGGATGCCACTAGGACAACTTACCACCCATTTTGTGGAGCCAAACTGTTTTGCATAAGATATTGTAAATATATCTATAATCTATTGTGTCTGAGAATAAATTTTAGAATCTGCACACAATTTATCAGTTTGTGTATCTTTACTCATTCCACATCTTATGTACTTATAAAAAGGTTTCCTATTATGCTCAATATCTTTATATAAATTTTCTTCAAATTTTTCTTGATCTTGTCTAACACTATGCTTAATCTGTTTGTCCAGCTCATTTATTTCAGTTTTCAAAGTTGTAGTTCGACCTCCCTTCCATTTCTTATATTTTTTTGTCTCTCACCTTAATCAGGTATCCTGTTTTTATGGAAATATACCCCCCTGATATTGCGTGCCTAGATCCTGATATTAAACATTTTTTTGACTTTTTGCACTCAATTTCTCTTTCAAAACTTTCCACATTCCATCTGCAGTTTTTCCACTGAACACCTCACTCCAGTTAGTTTTATATAGTAACTTTTTTGCTTCCCAATAATCTGTAATTAGCCTTCTGTGCATTGGCTTAGATTTCAGTTTGGCAGAATTATCTAGTAACAAATTAACCTTTATAACCCCATGATCACTGCACATCAATGGTGGTAAAACTTGACTTGAAGTTACAGTATTTTCTTTGGAAACACAAACAATATCTAGTATATTCCGTCCCCTGGTAGTTTTTTTTACAATCTGAAGCATTTGTTGTTCCTGAATATACTCTGTGAATAATTTCTTTACTGACGTTGTTGAATCAATATTCCAGTTTGTTTCTGGCAAATTTAAGTCCCCAGCTAATATTATTCTTCCCTCCTGTGTTTCATGTAAGAAATGTATGGATTCCTCTAGGTCATCTGCACTTGACTTTGGTGGTCTGTACACTCCAACAATTGTTATATGTTCCAGGGTTGTCTTTATTGTCACAGTTACACAGTCTATAGTATTGGTGTTACCATTGAACATGTAATAATCACAAGTCTCATAGCTATCTTTAATCCCTATCATAACACCGCCACCTGATTTTTTATTAGAATGTCTGTTACAGTAAAAACATGTATACCCTGACAGAACTGGTTTCCAGTCATTTATTTAACCATGTTTCACAAACTATAACAACATCAATCATGTGGGAGCGTAGCAAATTTTCTAGTAAAAAAACTTTATTATTAATGCTCCTAGCATTAACAACCATCAGATACATGGCAAATGGGGCATTGCACTCGATGATTAGCCTAATGAGGGAAGCGTAGAGGGAGACAATTACTTCTTTCTTCCTGAATGCAAAACCTTAGTAGTGAGATGTGCCACATAGAAGGATTTTCTGACCACAGTGGCAATGTGGTGGTCAAAAGAGAGGTTGCTGTCAACCTGTGTTCCCAGATCTCTTATAACGCCTTCTGTGTTCAGTGGACTACCATCGATGTGGTACTTCATGGGAGCCAAATTTTTCCCAAAGGGGATGATGACACATTATTTGGCATTGAGCTTAAGGCCATGGTTCTGACACCAGTCCGTCTCAGTGAGGTCTTTCTGCAGGATGTCAACATCACTTGGGGAGTTAATCATAGCTCCCAACTTGCAGTCATCTGCGAACTTTGTCAGCCAGAGTCCCTTTGTGTTGGCCTGGACTTCAGAGAAGTAGATACCAAATAGGAGAGGACCCAGGACTGAACCCTGTGGACTCCACTCGTGACTGGTCGGCAGTCTGACTTGGAGTCAGCTACTTTTACACTGTGAGTTCTATCTGTGAGCCAGTTGGTAACCCACCTAGTGATATAGGGGTTGATGCCTAGTTTAGTAAGTTTTTCTATGATTCCTGAGTGGGGAATGGTATCAAACGCCTTGGCCAGATCAAGGTAGGCTGTAAAAACCATCTTGCCCTCATCCACAGCTGTGGTGACTGACTCAGAGAAGTCGACCAGGTTGAGCAGGCATGATCTACCCTTCACAAAACCAAACTGTGTGGGCTCCAGAGTTTGGAGATTCCCTATATCCTTGTTTATTAGGTCCAGGATGGTGAGTTCCATAGCTTTGCATATCAGACTCATCAAGCTAATGGGGCAATAGTTCCCAGGGTCTGTAGTCGCTCCTCCTTTGTGGAGAGGGATGACTGTAGTAGTGCACTGTTTGTTAGGGACAAAGCCTGAGGTGAGGCTGTGATTGAACAGGGCACACAGGTGTGGTGCCAGTTCACTCTGTGGTTAATAAACAAATACATTAAAAATTACATTTAAGCAATGTAAAGGAAGGTAACTAGATTTGCAATGAGTAGCAAAGCCAGAATGTAAACCATTTCTTATTCCTACATTACAGTATATTATACATATGTAACACAGTACCACTAAATATTTTGTTTATACAGTCTGGTTTTATTTTTGAGGGATGGAATTTTAATTATTAATTCATTTATCTGTAAGTTTAATTTTTGCAAGTGCAAAATACAAAAAAAAAATATTTTTCACTTTTGCCAGTTCTTCACAAAAATGCAGGGAATACTTATAAAACCTCACATTCATTAAGTAGACATTCGTATAATGAGCAACACGTGTACTGGAAGTACCTTGCTAACATGTTTTATTTTAAAGTTATTCACATTAGCCTACGAAATGTGAAGAAGTAAAGTACAGTTGTTTAAGTAAACTTATCATAATAGTAGATGATAGAATAGATCTTTACTGCAATAGCATATAGCTATACGGGACATACCTTGCCAAGGATCTGACATCTGACCAGTATATGAAAGCTGTTGTATGCCTTGTAAGCCTCATCTGAAGAAGCTTGACAGGATGGTGGTATAAAGTCAGATGCACAGGAGCCAAAATTTAGAGCTTTCTTGCCTCTCTAAAAAAGGAACACTGAAAATATGGCGCAGTGGTAGCGTTGTCACTTCACAGCAAGAGGTTCTCCGGTTCGATTCTCGGCTGGGGTGCCTTCTGTGTGGAGTCTGCACGTCCTACCTGCATTCGTGTGGGTTTCCTCCTGGTACTCCAGTTTCCTCCCATGTTAGAAAGACATGCGTCTGGAGCGTTCGGCCTCCGCTGAAAAATGGCTTTGGTCCAAGTCGGACTTTCCTGGTTAACAAATGTTAAATAAATAAACATGACAAGGTTGCCAACTTGGATATTTATATGCTTGGAAAAAAAGTGGGGCAGGGTGAAGGAGAAGTCCACCCTAGCCAAAATTATATCCAGAAAAGAAAATAAAGAGAAAGAAGATAAGGGGGATGGATGCAGGGTTGCAGCACTGTAATAGTAATCTATTTAGATATGTACTGCTATGTTTAATTTACTTAGTTGTACTATGTTCATCATTAGTTCACTCTTGCAGTAGCATATAGCTGTATAGGACGACTGCCAAAGCCTAGATAGTCAGAGCCCTGGAAAAAGAGGCAGTCTTTTATTGTTAGCTGAAGGCACATGTAGATGGCCTGCCTGTAGAATAGATCTAGAGTCCACTCATTTCCATAAAGTGTTAGAACTAGCCATAGCTTTGGCAGAGTGAAGTTTAGCCCTCTGAGATAGGAACTCATGATGGGAATAACAAAAATGAATGGAATGAGGTACTTCCAAGATGGCTGCACATTGAGTAACAGCTTAATTTTATCTCTTTCCATGTGAAAACAGAAACTCAAAAGAGAAAACCAGTAAATTTGTATTATTGGGTAAATTTCAGTAACTGGCTAGTAAGCACACTGCCTGGATGCCAGCAAACAAGAAATTCAGAGAACCTGAAAGAAAATCAATCACAAAAGGTGAGGAAAAAAACACTTAAGGTAACACAGAAAAACTTAATTAAAATATGCTTATTTAAAAACATCAGTAATAAAACTTGTGGTACATTGAACACTGGTCATCTACATAAATTTCTAGCTTTTAAGATAGTTTTTAATGGTACTTTATCATTCAAACCTTTCCCAGTGTCTGTCCTCAGTCTAATAATCCACCTAGTTTCTGATATTTCTGTTAAATTTTCAATGTTGCCTCCTCGTTTGTTCAACATAACTACTTCCATAATCATAATTTTAAATTTGTGTCTCATCATATTGTGTCACATGTTTCCAAATGGCATTCATAATTATTCTATTTCTAATATAGTACATATGTTCTCTTATCCTATCCTTGAGCCTTCTGTTCGTTTTCCCCACATAATATGGTAAATGTGGTACAGTATTCTAAATAAAGTATGTCAAATGTATTACAATCAGTTCTAACTTTAAAAACATACTCTCTCCATGTATCAGGATGTTGAAATATCCTTGAGGTGTCTGTATATGTACAAAAATTACATATTGAATAAGGAAATGTCCCTAAGTCATCTAATGACATCACTTCGTGCTGTGCATTGCTAGGGTAACATAACATTCTCTTGAGGGATTTCTTATTTTTGAACAAAAAACTTTGTTTCTCCCCCACTAATTGTGCTATCATTGGATCACTGGTTAAAATAGGCCAGTGTCTTTTCATTGTACAAGTTACTATATTCACATTGCTAGAATAAAAAACAGGCACATGAACAAAGCCTCCTTCCTTCTTTTTTTAGTTCATCTTGTCTTTCCAGCGAATATCCTGGATCAGAAAAATATGGTTTACCTATGGTTAATCTAAGTTCTTTGATTTTCCCAAGGATTCTCTCAGTATGTTTCTTATTGTATCCTCTTTTCATGAACCTCTCTGTAAGGCCATTTCATGCAGTGAAAAAGTAATCATTATCAGCGTTTAATCTTAAGGCTCTCAATTGTGCTTTTACTATGTTAGTAAAAATATGGGTAGGGTGCATACTCCCACTGTGCAGTAACGTGTTCCTGTAGCACTCCTTTCAATGGATCTTAGTACAAAGCTCACCATCAGCCATCTTACAAACCTTCACATCTAAAAAAACTACCTGCTCTTTAGAACTCTTCATACTAAACTTTAAAAAGGATGTGCTTGTGTTAAGGTGCTCAAAAAACATTAAAAGTTCATTTTCAGTACCTGCCCATATTAAGAAAAGGTCATCAACAAAATGCCTGTAGAAGGCCACCTGATGCCATAAGTTGGGTTTTAAAATTGCCTCTTCCTCCCATATGGCCATCACCATATTGGTGAGCGATTTGCACAAGATGTGCCCATAGCTACGCCTTCCTGTTGTAGATACACTACCCGATCAAATAGAAACACATTATTTTCTAGCTCCATTAATAAATAGATTAATTCAATGAATAATTGCTGTGTCTGGTTAAATATAATTTAAGCATATCTATTCCAGCTATATTAGGAATAACAGTAAATAAGGACTGAATTTCCATAATAACCAGTAAATGTTCATTTTCATGTTTGGCCCATCTAGAAACAAACGTACATAAGTCACCTAAAATTGCTTAGAATCTCTTAATTTATTCTGATTTTGATTTAAGATGAGTCTGAAATCCTTCTCTACAAAAATTTAAATGGGTTCCATGCATCAATTTTGGCCTGAAACTATAGGCCTAAATGGAGGAACTTAAGGATCTTTATGAACCTTTGAACCCCTTATATGATGGGTATTATTACAGGGTTTATGTTAAATATTCGAACATCCAAAATGTCGAACATTACATGGTCGAGACCAAATGTTCGACATTTGGATGTTTGAATATCAAAAAAAAAAAAAAGGAAAAAAAAAAAAAAAAAAACACACCTTAAGAGTGGGGGGCAAGCTCCCCTGCACCCCCCACACCCCCCTACATATATATACCAACTCGGTGCCATTCAAGGTCAATCTTCGAACACTTGCAGTTTCGAACGTTTGGTCTCGACCATGTAACATTCAAAATTGTTAGCGTTCGAAGAATTGACATAGACCCTTATTATTGATGCATCTCTGACAAAGTATTTGTATTGTTCTAGATCAATAACATGCTGTGTACCCTAGCAATCATCCTTTGAACATCAGCGTAACTTACAATTTTATAATTTATTTTATTAGTTAACATACATTTCATTGTACTAAAATAATAATCTCTGTTCATAACTACTGTAGGACTTCTTTTATCAGCAGGTCTAATTACTATGGTCCTATCATTCTGCAATTGTTTCAATGCTGATATTTCAGCTGCATTTAGATTATTGAACTTTTTACTCTGTGCACCTTCCCCTAACACTTTATGTACCTCATTTTCACATAAGTTACTATATGTATCCAACAGTGGATGACTGACAGGTATGAGCGTACTGGGTTTCTTAAACGACTTCATATTTTTTGAACCTTTATTCTTAAAAGTCATCTTGAGCATCACATTTCTAAGAAAAAGTTTAAGGTCAATAGTGGAGTCAGTTACCTCAGTCTCTTGTGCTGGTATATAGGATAATCCTTTCTCTAACAGTGAAAGCTCATCCGAAGTGAGTGATCTAGATGAAATGTTCCAAACTAAGGATTCTTTTTGTTCTGCCACATCTTCTTTATGGTATGAGTGTTCGAGGGTTCTTGCTGCATTTTTCTCTTCACTCAACCCCTGCTTCTCGAATAATTCCTGGCTTCATAGTCTACTATATTGACTGACTTGTTCATGGAATTAGGAAAGAACGAAACTTGCATCGCATGTAGTTCTCTGTCTTCCTTTTGATAGGGGGAAGTACTCAGCTGTTTAGGCTGAGCTTGAGGTAAATTGGTTGGCACAATGACCTCTATGGTTGGAAGCACTGAAGTCTTCCTTCTGGCCCCACCAATTACTGCTGATATATCATGATGTTCAACACTATCTTTCACAATCACACTCTGTTGTAATGTTTGGGAATGGATTGTGACTCTTTTAAGATCCAGTGTTATTGCTTCAGTGATATTCTTTTGCAGTGCTTGAACTTCATTAATGGTGGCCCCTAAATTTGTCTTCCATGCTTGGGTCTTTGGCCATACAAAAACATGTCCATTTATGAAGTCCTTTCTATCCTTCTCAAGTTTTTTATATTTAGAATGTATCAATTTCCTTTCATACAGAATAGCTGAGTCCATTATTTTATTCAGCTTTCCATCAATGATATAGTGCGGAAAGGTTTCGTAGAGAAGATGCTGTTCAGTCATAATTTTCTCTACTAATGACATTTTTTCTAGTTTAAAAGAAGTTTAGCAGCAATTCTCCATAACTTCTCCATTACCTCACTTAACAATACTGTCATAAATGTGGAAACTCACACCAAACTTCTTGGAGTCACCATCAATGTCCTACTCAAATTCTACCTGCATGTCCACCATTGCATAAAGAAAACACCAAAAACTAGGCTTACTTTACAGAAATAAAAAAGGCCTCACAAATAACTCTTCCTATGCCTACCTTCTCTTATCTACAGTTTACAAATTTTAACTAACATACAAGCCTCCCTTCTAACAAAACTTGAATCCACCTGCAACAAAGTAGCTTGGTTCACAGTTAACTAAACCTCAAAAACACATCACTGTCACTCTCTCAAACTTTTAAACTGGCTAGAATTCACATACCAACTTCTACTACTCTTTCAACTTCCTATCATTCATTCCATCCCCAACAAGCCCTCCGCCTGTCCAGCCACCTCCTCGCTTATCTCACTTTATACTCCCCGAACCCTCAGGAGCTCTGATCAACAACTGTTGGAAATAAATAAGCCCAAAAGATCTATAGGCTAAAATCTCTGTAGCTACACTCCTGCCCAAGCCTGGATTAAACTACCCTTCCGCATCAGAAATATACCCCCTGCACATGAATTCAAAACAGCTATAAAAGAATACCTTCAAAATACATGGACTCGTCACTGTAAAAAACTCAGTTTAAACTTTCCTCCCTAAACAACACCACTCACTCCTACTACCTCTGTCCTCTCCTACTGCTTCCTATAATCACTCTACTACTGGCTCCCTCATACTTTCCCAATCGCTGTCTCACTCTGTTCATAACTGCCCCCTCAACTTATACAACTAACTGCATACTGACTCTTTTTGTCCACCCTGACCTTGAGACATGCATCTTGTCATCTTGTTTACTTTACTGTATCATACATCTTGCAATCAAATGTTTGCTGTGTGAGGCACCTCTTTGTTTATGTGTGCATTTATTTCTGTTGATACACTTGTGTAACCAAGTAGAGTACTATACACTTTCTGTATTGTTCTCATTAATGCTATTTTTGTAACCTTTTGTGTTCTTCTGTGGAGTTTTTCTCCGCAGGTTCTGCTGAAAAAGGACTCTATCTCAGTCAAACTTTTCTGGTCAACAAATGCCAAATAAAATAAATAAATATGCATGCGTTTAGAAAGACTACTGTTAAGCAACTGTTTTTTGATAATAACTCCCGAGCACAAAAACTTTTAGCATGATTCAGGTGATAGAAAGTAGAAAGGGTTGTCACCAAGCTTAGTGAGCCTGTAACAAGTAAGATAACAAGAGATCCTGTAGAGGTACTAGAAATATTTCGGCAATTTTATGAATGTCTGTTTAAAGCAGAGGAATATGGAAATCAAGAAAAGTTACAAATGGAAATGTTTATGGAAGAATTAAATATGTCAAGGTTAGAAGTAAATGAGTCTCAATTACTAACATTTAGGATAGGAGATGAGATAAAAATGGTGATGTATAACCAATCCAGAAAAAAGTTCCCAGGAATAAAAGGTATTCCTGTGGAAGTTTGGAAGCTAGGAGGGGAAAAAACTGACAAAAATCTGAAAAGTTTTGTTTAACAGTATTTTAAGAAGAGGAGAAGCACCAATATCCAGGAAGAAAGCAGAGGTGGTTGTAATACATAAAGTGGGTAAAGACCCATCAGATCCAGCTTCATACAGGCCTATTTCAATCCCAAACTATGATTATAAAGTGTTTACATCTATAATGGCTAAAGGAATAGCAAAGGTGATGCCAAAATTGATAGATATGGATCACTGTGGTTTGGTTGAGGGGAGGCAAACATTTGATAACATTAACAGAACAGTGATGATCCAGAGGAAAGCAGAATGTAGGAAAATGATGTACTTATGGCTCACAAGTATGCAACCAAGTCCAGAAAGTATAGGTTCTTTGCTTGGAAGTGTTTGCATAGGTATCTTTATACCCGAAGCAGACTTCAAAGAATTTGACCTCAGGTAGATAGCAAATGATGTGTTGTTGTTAATCTCGTCCTAATTCTCACAGTGGGGTCTGATCCGATCCATTGGATCAGTCTCTTCCTGTTTGCTAGCTGGAGGACTTTAACCAAGCTCGTGGGCTTGTACCCTTCCCATGATGCAGCTGGATAATACTTCAGATCTCGTTTGCCGCACTGTATGGAGGACGTTGATCAACTCTGGGCTAAGTCATTTTATCTTTTTTACTTTTAAAATCAAAGTTTTCATCTTAAAATGTTTACCTTGTAGTTGTTTCTTCTCTATTTAGCATAGGATTCTTTTATAAGTGTATTCCTGTCTTTTAGAGGTCTGTTTAAATTAGAGGGCCTCCGTCCCGTTTAAGTTAGTGGGCCGTTTCCTTCCCTCCCCATGTTTTGCCCCCTTTTAAATTCAGAAGGCTGCCTTTAACCTACCTTTGCTGTGCTGTTTAAGAGTGTGTCGTTGCCCGTTTTAATTAGAGGGCTCGTTTTTCTTCCCTAGTTGTCATCGTAAAAAAAAAATTATATATATTTTTCTTCTTATATTCTTGTGTGTTTCTGATGTGTTGGTTGGTAAATAATAAACCAATGTTTTTTTTTCTTGCTTTTTTGGTGTGCTTTCTGTGGCCTAGTTGTTGTCATGTAGATTATTTTTTTGTGCCACGATTTCTCAAAAGGAGCACAAACCACTTGGCTTCAAGAAGTGTTAAAAGTGTGATAAAAAAATGCCACTGAGTAACTCTCACTCTCTTTGTGTTTACTGTCTTGGACCACTTCATCTCCAAGATGACTGCTCTATTTGCCATGGATTTAACCAGCGGGCATTACTAGAGTGCAAAAATAAACTTATTTCAAAGGGTCTTCTTCCACCCCCATTTGTAGAAACTCTTTCTTTCTTCAGTAGACAAGTCTCCAAAAAGTCCTTTGTTGGACAAATCTTTGGAGCTGAAAAAAGTGTCCAAATTGTTGGCTCTGAAAGCATCCTCTGCTCCAACAATTTCAATCAGATCCAAGTTGGATCAGACAATGCATACTAAATCTTCAAAACTTATATCAGTGGAATCTGTAACCTCTAAACCACCTTATACTAATTTAGCCAGCTCAAGGTCCCCTAGTCTCTCTTCACATTCTACCAGATCCCTCTCTGATGATGATGTGGATAGGGTGGTACAGAGACTATTGAAGACACCTGCCTTGGCCAGACTCATCCTAGATCCGAGCCCAAGGGAGTCGGAACAAACCCCCAGGGTGCCTATTCCTCCTCCGTTCCGATCTTCTGCTTCAGAGCAAAAAGTTTCTGAGATCCAGTTTGTCTTGATAGTCGGCTCCAAGACCCCTTCCTGTTTCTTCAGATCCGGCATCTGCTCTGAGTGTCTCTGCTTCTTTGGATCAGGAGACCTGTAGGATCACACACACTCTGCTCCAATCCTCGGAGCAGATACAGATCTCCCTGAATCCGACTCTGACGAGTTTGGATCCTACTTCTGCCTTGGAGTGGCTGTCCTCTGCTCCAGAGCCTCTTTCAGTTCCGACAACTTGTTTGTCAGTTCTGGGAGGCTCTTCGGAGCCAAGCCAGACTGCTTTTGAGGCTATGGAGAGGGTTATGACTTCTTCTCAGTCAACAGAACAAGCTACTTCAGAGCTTCTTTCCCCTACACAGGTGTCTCAATCTCATCATCCCCTTCTACATGACTGCAAAGATTCCAGGCCTCAGGAAATCCCCAGAGAGGTCCCCACCTCTTCAAAAACTTCTCCAGAATATCCCTCTGAAGAAGTCCCTCGGAAGAGAACTTGCAAGAGGAAGTCTGAGGAGTCCGTCACTTCAGACACTGACTTGGATGACACAGAAGGATCCCCACGGTCATCCACTGAGGAGGTCTCATTTGGAGAGATCATGGAAATTTTTAAACAAAGGGATGATTGGCAGAAGGAGAGGAGGGCTGCCAATCACCTGTTTGAAACAAAGGGGTGATTGGCAGCTTTCCTCTCCTTCTGCCGAAGAGTCAGTCTACCTGAAGGCCTTCAGATCTCACCCTTCAACCTATTGGGTGACTTTGCCTTCCAAAGACCTGCTTTCTCGGAAGTCAAGGGAAACCCCAGACACCACAGAGCCCACTCCTCGGAGGCCAAATAAGTACATTACCACCCTGAAGGACAAGACCTTTTGGACAGAAGGTGTAGCAGTGGATGCCATGGTTGTTGTGGTGGTCACTAAGAAAGAACTTTCTGAGACTAGTTCTTCAATCCACCTTCCTAATAAGGATTCTAGGATGATGGATAAATATGGAAAGTATGTGTTCTCTTCAGTGACTTTTACCCTTCGATCACTGAATTACCTTAGTTACTACCAGATTACAGAGAGATCTGATCAAGGAGTTGTCAGATTCTGTTCAAGGAGCAGTTGCTGATGTGGTCAAGGAAAAAGTCAATACACAGCTAGCCACCCTCAATGCAGTTACAAACTCCTCCATGAGCCTTATATCATATGCTGCAGATGAAATGAGTAGAGCTGCGGGGTCATGCATCGCCATCAGGAGGCAGGCCTGGATGCGCCTTTGCGACTTTGTTGAACCTTTCAGATGTTCATTTGTTAACGCTCCATCTGACAGCTCATCCCTGTTTGGGCTTAAAGTAAAAGAGATGCTCACCAGGTGTGAAAAGGAGGGTGAGACTTGTCTGTCGTTGAAGTGCATTTTTCCACTCCTACCAGACCCCTTCCCAAAGGTCTGAGAGGCAGTGGAAAAAATGTGGTTCAGGAGACCCCAAAGATCTTACCAAGACACACAAGGTGAAAGTTCTTCCCGAGGCAAATGGGAGAACAACAACGGAAGACTCCACCCTCATGGCAAAGAAGGGTCGCAAAATCAGGGCTCCAGAGATGCTTTCTTTGGCAGGCCCTTTCAGCACTCATGAAGAAGTACCCAATTGTTCACCTCTGGAGGCAGTCGGGGGGCATTTGTCCTTGCACCTAATAACTTGGCAAAACATAACCATGACAAATGGGTGCTGAATATTATTTCTGGAGGATATATTATCCATTTTGTTTCACCGCCCCTGTGAGAAAATCAGTTCCAAATGTTCCACCCAGTCAGCAGGAACAAGCAACATTAGAGATTCAAAAGTTGCTAAGCAAAAGAGTCATCCAAGAAGTCCCCACAGACCAGAGAGGATCTGGAACTTACTCAAGATTCTTTTTAGTTCCAAAGAGAACAGGAGACTGGAGTCCCATTTTAGATCTCAACAATTTAAACAAATCTGTAAGAAAGACAAAGTTCCAGATGGTAACACTGCAGTCAATACTTCCATTGCTGGAAAAAGAGAGTTGAATGTGCTCTATAGACCTGCAAGACGTATACTACCATATATTAATGGAAAGACGGTCAAGAAGGTACTTACACTTTCGGCTAGGAGCCATTCATTATCAGTTCAGAGTCTTGCCCTTTGGTCTCACCACAGCTACAAAGGTGTTCACCAAATGTGTTGCAGTGATAGTGGCTCACCTGAGGTACCGAGGACTCCGAGTGTTTCCCTGTCTGGACGACTGGCTCATCACTGCCCCAACCAGACATCTACTGCAACAAGCCAGGGACTACACCATTCAAACTTGCGCCTCACTAGGCATCATGATAAACTTCAGAAAATCTGCTCTAGAACCATCTCAAAAATTAAGCTTCATCGGAGCAGAATTAGACACCAATTCCTTGATAGCAAAACTTCCCCAAGAAAGGGTAAAAGATCTTCTCTACCATGTTCTGAATCTAATCAGAAAGTCATGCCCAACAGCAAAATAAGTTCTACAAGTATTAGGGATGCTGGTAGCTTCAGTAATTCTTGTCCCCCTTGCACGCCTCCACATGAGAATATTACAATGGCTACTATCAACCCATGGTACTTTCTAGAACTTCCCATATCTCACAAGTTTCTGATTACAAACACATGCAAAAGGGACCTCTGGTGGTGGATCCATTCTCCTTTAGTCTGTCAGGGATGACCATTCATTCCACCAAAATGGGTAGTGACAGTAACCACGGATGCCTTCCAGATAGGGTGGGGGGGCAGCATTATATAGGAAAGACAGCCTAAGGTATCTGGCAAGATCACAAGGCTTATCTGCATATAAATGTCCTAAAGATGAGAGCGGTGCTTCTGGCATTGCAAGCATTTCAGGACTCTCTTCCTCTAGGAACGATAGCAATCCAGTCAGACAACATGTCCGTAATGTGGTACTTAAGCAAGGAGGAACCAGATCTTAACCCCTGTGCCAAGAAGCAGTAAGAGTTTGGTAATGGGCGATAAACTCCCAACTGCTTTCTAGTTGTGATGCACATCCCAGGGAAATCCAGCGTGATTGCAGACAGATTGAGCAGAGCCATTCTTTGGCCACATGAGTAGTCCCTCAATCAGAAAGTAGCGGAGACTATTTTCCAAAAGTGGGGTCATTCTTGCTGCAATCTCTTTGCTTCCCCAACCAATGCCAAATGCAGCAACTACTTTGCCCTGATCCCTCCAGAGGGGGAGTCACTGAGGGATGCACTTGTTCACGATTGGCCTCCGGGACTATTGTATGCATTTCCTCCTATTCCCCTTATGCCCAAATTGTTACAGAAGGCAAATTCATTTCAGACCACCATAATCCTCATTGCCCCTCATTGGCCTCGACAAATTTGTTTCCCCTTTCTACGGCCTCATCTTCTGGAAGAACCATGAATTCTGGATCCAACTCCGGACCTGTTGACACATACGTCAGGAATGGCTCATCCCAACCTTCAGAACCTCAAGTTGACAGCTTGGCTGCTCCAATTCCCTTAATTGCCTGGTTTGTTCTTTTGTCTTCTCCAGTGAAGAAAATTCTACTTTCTTCTCACAAATCCTCCACAAGAAAACCTTACACCAGCAAGTGGAAAAGATTTGCTGTGTGGGCCGAAAATCACCAACCAAACCCCTTTTCTGTGCCAATCAATACCATCTTGGAGTTCCTTTCAGAGCTATTCCATGAAGGTGCAGCTGTGTCCACTATTAGAGTTTCTTTAGCTGCAATTTCAAATTTTCATATTGGCCTAAAGGACTCTCCTATTATGGCACACAGGTTTTGCAAAGACTTTTTGAAGGGTGTACTATTATTAAGACCCCCATACAAGAACCTTGGGACCTTAACCTTGTTCTTACTAATCTGCTTTCCACACCCTTTGAACCTTCATCAACTTTGGATCTAAAATTTATGACGTGGAAAACCTTATTCATAATAGCTATTACATCTGCCAGGAGGGTCTCAGTGTTGCAAGCTGTCTTTATAAAACCTCCATACCTCATTTTCCATAAAGACAGAGTGTCCTTGTCCTACTTTTCTCCCCAAAGTGATTTCAGAGTCAAATTTGAACCAATCTATCGAGCTGCCAGTTTTCTTCCCTAACTTCCAAAACAAAGGAGAATATACCTTGCATTTGCTTGATGTACACTGACAATTGCGATTTTATTTACAAAGAACCCTGATTTCAGGAAATCTGACAAATTGTTTATATCCTATTCAGACACCCGAAAAGGCCATCCAGTTTCAAAGGTAACCTTGTCTAACTGGTTATCCCAGTGTATTTCCTTTGTATACACATCTAAGAACAAGCCAATATCATTTCCAATAAGAGCTCATACTACCAGATCAATAGCTACAACTGCAGCATTCCAATTAAGAATGCCATTAGATACTATCTGTGCTGCTGCCACGTGGGCTAATCCGCATACCTTTATCACTCATTACAAAGTTGATTTGGCCTCCAGGAGTAGAGCTGCCTTTGGTTCTATGGTTCTGAGGAATATTCTTCCATGAGCCACGCAAGTGTCAGGTTGCTTGGGACGCGGTCCCCACTGTGAGAAATAGGACAAGATTGATAACATCACATAAAGAAGTTATATACTCATCATAACGTTCCATGTGTGTTCTCCATCTTGTCCCTTATTCTCATATACCACCCTTCAATCCTCTTCCCTGATCTGGTAGCACAAAAAGATATTCCTTGGAGAACCTTATAAATTAAAGCCTTTTTGCTGATTATGTCTGCATCTTTGCACTCTTACTTTCTTGTAAGAGATTTACATATGGCTATGTAGTTTGGAAGGGGGCAAACAAGATCTGAAGTATTATCCAGCTGCATGGGAAGGGTACATGATCACAAGCTTGGTTAAAGTCCTCCAGCTACCAAACGGGCCGAGACTGATCCAATGGATCGGATCAGATCCCCCCTGTGAGAATAAGGGATGAGATGGACAACACATATGAAACGTTATAGTGAGTACATAGAATGTTATGGTGAGTACATAACTTCTTTTTATAAATAAAATTATATAAATAAATTATTAGTAGTATTATGTAAATTATATAGTTATTTTATATTAACTGTTATAATTATTATAAGTTAAATTAAATGTTAAATAGGTGTGATGGAGAAGAAAATGGTAAATGGGAACATATTTTATGGGAGTGTAGTGAGTTGGCAAGTTTTAAAAATTCCCTATCAGAAATATTGAGTTAACATATCATTCTAAGTCAGAAAATTATTCTTTTGAGCTGGTACAGAGGATATGAATTGCCTAGAAATAGTAAGGCCTTATTAAGTTTAATTCTGTTGATGGACAAAAAAGCAATTAGTAGAAAATTAAAATCAAAGTCTGCACCAACTGTATTTGAGGTATTAACTATTATAAGAGAGATAAAAGAACTGGAAGAAGGATCTTTAGAAGAGAGAAGGAGCAAATTAGATAGAAGTAAATGGAAATTTTGGGAACAATAGATGCATAATAATGCTGAGGAGGAGACATGAGATTTAAGAGAAGGCAGGCATTCCACATTTTTTGTAATGTTGAACTGATGATAGTAGTAAACAAAAATATATGTGATGTATATTGTACTTAAATGGTGAAATGTTAAAATATTTTTTTCTTTTCTGTTAATGTATGTTTGCCTATGGCTTAAGTGATAATTTAACAAAGGTGTTTACAAAATGCAGGGTAATGAACTAAAAATGAGACACTGGCACTTCCCCATCTAACTGTTAAAATGAGAAAATTTTAGGGAATGGGAAATTATTAGGTTAGACAGATATTTCTTCAGAAGTTATAGCCATTGAATGGAATGAAATTAAAATGCAGTTTGAAATAGAGTAGAAATAAAAGAAGACAACAAGATATAGTTAAGAAGTAACAGGGATAATCTAGAGTGCCTGACAAAGTATTGCAGAATAAGGGGAATCTCATTGAACAAAAAGAGGAGCAAGTGAAAAGTGCTAAAGAGAAACTAAGGGAATATCAGGATAATATGTATGAGTTTAGAAAGATTGCTGTTAAGCAACAATTTTTTGGTAATAAATTCAAATTACAAAATCTTTTAGCAAAACAAATTAGGCAACAGAAAGAGGAAGGGGTTATTGCCAAACTTAGGGAGTCTATAACCAAGAAAAATAACCAGGGATCCTGTAAAGGTATTAGACATATTTTGGAAATGTTTTGAAAATGTATATGATGCAGAGAAATGTAGAAATCAAGAAAGATCACAAATGAAAATATTTATGGAAGATTTAAGTATGCCAAGGTTAGAGGTAGATGAGGCTCAACAAGTAACAGTTAAGGTAGGAGAAGATGTGATAAAAATTGTGATCTATAATCAGTCTGCAGGAAAGGGTCCAGAGGTCGATGGCATTCTTGAGGAGATTTGGAAGCTAGGAGTGAGGAAAGTGATAAAGATCTGCAACGTTTTGTTTAATAGTATTTTAAAAGGAAGGGAAGCACCAACATCCTGGAAGAAAGCTGTGGTGGCTATAATACCTAAAGATGGCAAAGATTCATCAGACCCAGCTTCATATAGTCCCATTTCACTTTTAAACTATGAATATAAAGTGTTTATCTCTATAATAGAGATACTAAATAAAAATACTTTAAATACTAACATATGATGACAAGATGGCAGCGATTGTTTTATCTGAGGAAGTCTTGTATTAGACGAAAACGCAAGCTTTAATAAAGCGTTCATACTGACTTTGAAGTGGCTACGGTATCCTTATTCTCTTTGGCTTCTACTTTTTACGTGTTTGGTTTTGGTGACAGTGAGGGAAGCTGACCGTGTTGTTTCTGTTTCGTGGTTAATATGAGTGGTACGGAGAAGGATAAGGATACACAGCCTGGCAACGAAGAGAGTAGCCAGGCAAGAAGACTCATAGGACAGCTTACAGCTTTGGTGGACTTATTGACGCCTCTTTGTGAGGCAATGGTTGTGCGTACACAGCGTCCGGAAGAGGGGAGAGGCATTGATGAAAGGGAATCTCGTCAACTCCAAACAAAGAGGAAAAGACATTGCCTAGACGGGGAAACAATAAATATCAGTGGAACTGAACCGAAGGGTGCTACTTTCAACCCCGCAGCAACGCCCATTATTTTCCAGGATGCCGACAACGACGACCTTGATGGTAGTGCTAATTATACTAGTGAACTGCAGGAGCGGTCACAACAAGGTACTTTTTTTATCTCCAACACAACGGAGATGAACAAATGGCTTAAAGAGCCATATGATTTTAAATTTGTGGATAAAAACGATAAAAATGATAATTACAGTAAACGGACAGTTAATATTGAATCCTTTAGTAAAAAAATGGACAGTTTTTCTAAACTGTTGTACAAATACAAAGCTATTACAATTGAAAATGGTTACTTGAAAGAATGTTTACATCGCTGCATAGTTCCTAAGGGACCATGCACATGGAAATATCCTAATAATGTGCAGATAGTGTCTATATTTCATAAGGATTTGGTGAAGGCTTTTAATAAATGTGGAATGGAAATTGTTGGATGCATCATTGACGAGAACGAAAGGAATCTGGAGGTGATTAATGAACAAATCAGTGAATTAGATTCACAAATTAAGGGAGATCTCCTGTTTGAAATTAAGGAAGAGAAACAGAAATACTTTGGTTTAAAAAGGGAGATAGAACAAAAATGTACTGATTTAGTGACAAGGAAGACAGCAAAATTAAGAAGGGATATTCTGGAGTATGAGAATAACACCAGTTATCCTAACCCAATTAACAACTCAGCCTCCCCACATCAGAAAAATAATAGAAATAAATGGGTAGGTAGAAACAATACAGTTAACAGGGAATACCAAAGAGAGACTTATAACCCTGACACATTTAATTTTGATTATGATACAGATTTCCCCCCCTTAGAAACAACACAGTATGAACAGGGTTCAAAAGAAATCAACCATAGGGGTTTTCAAAGGAGAGGGGGGTTAAGGGGAAAGGGGTATTACAGGAGATAGAAACCCCTTCCCAAAGTAATAGAGGCAACGAAGAGATAGAGCAGGTAGGCAACAAGTATACTTTTAATGCATTTACTATTTGTAATTTCAGCAATCTACAACTAACTAAAGATCATTTTTCATTAATGGAGAAAGGGTTTAAATTTATACCATCAAAGAGAGGGGAGAGGGTACAAACAATACTGGATTTAAAATTATTTCTAAGGAAAATGAACTTAGAATTATTGTTTAGTAATGATAAATATGGTATAGATAGAAGAACAATACATGCAACAGAGGAACAACGAATATTAAAAAATAAGTCTGTTTTTAATCCCCCCATACATGCACAACTTAAGAATTTTGAGAAGGTTATGGAAGAGGGTATTAAAAAATTAGACAAGAGGGTGAAATATGTTAATAACCTGGGTAAGAGTGAAAGAAAAAGTTTGCAGGACTTGAAAAACAACAAGGGGATTAGAGTCATGAAGCCCGACAAGGGCGGAGGAATTGTCATAATGGAGTCTATCCAATATGAGGGCAAAATGAATAACATCCTTAGGGATGAAACAAAATACAAGGTTGTTTCTCGTAATGAGATAAACTTAGCATACAGGAAGATTGATATGATGCTATTGGATATGGAAACGGAAAAAGTTTTGGATGAAAAAATGATTTCTTATTTAAAAACTGATAAACCAAGAATACCAGTAATTTTCGGAATACCGAAAATACATAAGCAAAGCGATGACCCCCCCTTTTAGGCCAATAGTGGCAGCAGAGGGATCCAAAACTACAACCTTGGCAAAGTTTGTAGACGTTAAAACTAAACACATTTGGAAAAACAAAAGTGCAATACTACGTGACTCCTGGGACTTACTAAGAGCACTTGAACCCAAGTTATTTGATAAGGATATCTTGTTCGTGACAATAGACGTAGTAGACCTATTTGGTTCAATACCATATGAAGAAGGGATACGTATGTTTGAAGAGGAAATATTTTGGGACAAGAAATTGAAATTTGAAGAAAAAGTAACGTGCACAGGTCTGATGGATATAATATTAAAGAACAATTTCCTATTCCACAAGGGGGAGTTTTTCTAACAAATAAAAGGTGTGGCGATGGGAGCAGCCTGTGCACCTACTTTTGCAAACTTGGTCCTAGCCAATTAGGAGGACAAGTATGTTTTCACCTCAAATTACGCAAAATATTGTAAACTATACAGAAGATTCCTGGATGACATCATAATATTTTGGATGGGAAGCCTTGAAAAATTAAATGAATTTTTCAATTACTTAGGCAACACAACCAACTTCCTCAAATTTACATACAATTTTTCCTATGTCAGTATTGCTTACTTAGATGTGGAAATATTAAAAACAACCAACTCCTTTGAGACTAGAGTATATAGAAAGAATACTTATGTAAATTCATTTCTCCATTTTGATAGTGAACACCCAATCCATTGCAAAAGAAACCTGGTTAAGGGCCAGTTTATCAGAGGGTCAAGGATGACAACACTGGAAGAAGAATATATCAAAGAATGTGACAAGTTAGAGAGGATGTTCATAGATAGGGGATACCCCAAGGCCTTTATTAATAAACTTAGGACGGAAGTAACAAATGCAAGGAAGGGAAGGTTTAAACCTATAACAGGAATAAAAGAAATGCTAAAAGAGCAAAATGAAAATACAGAAATGCAAGAAGTGAATTATGAACATTCATTAGTATTAGAATATAATGACTTGAACAAAAAAGTGAGAACACTATTTAATAAAGAATGGGAGAGATTTAAGGGTTTTACTGACCTAAAGGGCCTAGCAGAATCTAATCCAAAAGTAGTATATAAGAATTCCCTAAATATAAAAAACATATTAGAAATAGGGAATAACATAAATATACGAATAGGAGACAGAGCAATGGCAAGCAAGGTGGGGACATTTAGCTGTGGAACATGTAACCAATGTGAAATGGTTATAAATTGTGAAAAAATACACCTGGATAGTAGAAAACTATGGCTGTATAGCAAGGGGTATTTTAACTGTGAATCGAGAGGTGTAGTGTATTTAGTAATTTGCAAAAAGTGTCCTTCCTTTTATGTAGGGAAAACAGAAAGATCCTTGAAAAAGAGGATCTATGAACATACATATGATATTAGGAAAGGGAAGGACACTAATGCACTATTTAGACATTCGATGACATGTAAGGATTATGACTATGCTTTCTTTGTGTTGGATCAAGTTAAAATTGATATAAGAGGGGGCCCATGGGAGGAGAACATTGGGTATAAGGAACTGTGGTGGCAAGTGGCCTTGGAGGCCAACAAACCACCTGGTTTGAATGAAAACATTTCCATACTACCATTACTAAAGCTGAAAGCAGCTAAGTTAAAGTAGTAAAAGAAATAACATAATTCACCACAAGGTGGTGGTATTACTCCATGAAAGAATATATATATGTCAAATGAAACTTCAGATTCAAATACAACAAATGCATCTAATATTGTGATGAATAAATATTCATAAACACATTGTACACAATAGGATAAACATTCTGGTTCTTATAAATGTTTTTTAAATGTTTTAAGGAAAAGTATTTTTTAACAGGACAAATGATTTTATTGTCATATATACTTATCATTTCTTTTACTTTAAAACAATATGGTTTTGCTAATTAGTAAAATGCAGCAGTGATATGACTCGTTTAGCTAAATTTTAAATACTTTAAATACTAACATATGATGACAAGATGGCAGCGATTGTTTTATCTGAGGAAGTCTTGTATTAGACGAAAACGCAAGCTTTAATAAAGCGTTCATACTGACTTTGAAGTGGCTACGGTATCCTTATTCTCTTTGGCTTCTACTTTTTACGTGTTTGGTTTTTATGAATATAAAGTGTTTATCTCTATAATAGATAAAATAATGCCAAAGCTGACAGATTTGGATCAGTGTGGTCTTATGGAGGAGAGGCGCACATTTGACAATTTTAATAGAGCAATGATGATTCAGAGAGAAGCAGAATGCAAGAAAATACCATTGTTGTTGGTGGGTATAGATTCAGAGAAAGCATTTGACAGAGTAACCTAGGATTTTTTTTTTAATAGGACAATGGAAGCATTTACATTCCCCGATACAATAGTAAGGTTAATTAAGAGAATATGTGAGGGATTGGAGAAAGGAATTAAGTTGGATGGTTCCTCTCTGATAATTTGTATCTGAACAGATGAACCAGTTAGAGGTGTCCTGTTTCCTCTTTGTCATTTGCTTTATGTGTAGAACCATTGGAAAAGAAGATAAGATATAATTGGTATGGTAATCAACAAAAGTTGGCTTAATTTGCAGACAGTATTATTTTGTACATGATAAAGTCATAAAAGAACATCTCAGTGTTGTGGAACATTTTGAGACAGTTTCAGTACTTTTTGGAATATAAAATTAATGAAGATAAAACAAAGGCTATAGCTATAAACTATGTACCCATGCATGAACTGGTTCAGCAATATCCATATTTATGAGGAAACAATAAAATTAAGCATTTAGGAGTATGGACTAAAAAGGCTTCTATTATGGGAGTTAAGGATATGTGGGAAAAGACTAAACAGGCTATACAAAAACTGAGAAACAGGAAGCTCTTGTTAATTTATATGGTTAGCAAGATACAACTAGTGAAAATGGTTTTAGTCTCTTTAATTTTATATTCAGGTTATGCATATTTTTATCAACCACGGGAGACACTGTATACAATAGTAAAGAGTTGAAATCATTTATCTGGGAGGGGAAGATGGCAAAGGTCAAGTGGGATAAACTGATCCTTCCAACAGAGTAAGGTGCTTTAGGATCACCTGATTTGAAGGGATATTTTAGAGCTATACATTTAAGAGTCATATGCATAACACAAGCGAGTGACATAGGGATTTATGCCCAGCTTACTAAGTTTATTTATAATTTCAGAGTAGCGGATGGTATTGAAGGGCTTGGTGAGGTCCAGATAGGCTGTGTGGACCGACTTACCCTCGTCCACAGCTCTGGAGACTGATTTGAAGAAGTCATTCAGGTTCAGGAGACAAGACTGGCCCTTCACGAACCCAAACTGGGTGGGGTCCGGTGTTTGAAGGTTGCCAATGTCTTTGTTTATAAGTTCCATGATAATGCGTTCCATGCCCTTGCAGATTAGGCTCGTCAGACAGATGGGATGGTAGTTCCCAGGATCCAAGGTGGATCCCCCCTTGTGGAGTGTAATAACTGTAGCTGTGTGCCACTCAGTGGGCACGAAACCTGAGGTGAGGCTATGATTAAACATGACACGTAGGTGAGGTGCCAGTTCATATTGTAGTTCATGTAGTACACAGCCTGGGATGTCATCTAGTCCCATGGATGCTGTATTCTCAGCTTTGGAGAGTGTGGTTTACCCGTATGGCCGTGATTACCGGAATTTGGCAATCTTTTGGTATTGAGATGAGCCCTTTAGGGGGTGAGAGGGGGGTGAAGTTGGTACTAAATCGATCTGCCAGGATATTGGCAATATCCTTGGGATCAGTATATTTAATGCCATTCTGTTGCGGCTCAGAGCAGATCTGAGCATTGCCATTTAGATTCTTGACATAACTATAGAATGCCTTGTGGTTGTCTTTCGAATCTTTGGCAATTTTATTTTCGTAACTAGCTTTGGAGGATTTTATGAGGGATCTCAGCTTCTTACTGAGGCTGGTAAGGGATTTTTTGCATCCTGGGATTTTCCTCTTTTCTGCAACAGTTTCTTCTTTCTGTTGTGTAGTTTGTTTATGGCAGGGGACCATCAGATTGGCTTCCTTTTTTGGAGGAGAGCATCTTGGTTCTATTTGGGATGGCACGATTCATGCTCGAGTGGATGTGCTCATACGGTGCCTTAGTGTAGGATTCAGCAGTCGAACTTTCAGCTCCCGTCTGCTTGGGTGTCATGAAGTTTGTCACTTCTGACTTGAGTAGCATGAAGTTGGCTTTGGAGAAGTTTTTATAGAGGTTTCCTTACTGAGGGGGTGGGGGTGGGATGTGGATGTCAAGGGTGATTTGCTTATGGTCAGAGCTGACCAATGAGGGGGGGGGTGACCACTGTTATGGAGCATCTATCTCCCATGTTGGTAATGACCAGGTCAAGGATATTGGAGCCCCTGGAGGGACAATAGATTAGGTGATCCAGAGCATTGGAATATATGAATTCCAAGAACCGTTGGGAATAGGTGTTGGTACCTGAGTAGTTTTCCCAGTTAATGGCAGGGTAGTTGAAATCACCCAGTATTAGGGTGCTTGGTTGTATCTTAATATTTTTCAGTATGTTTAAAAAGGTGTAGTGAGAATCTTGGGGCATGGTGGGGGATCTGTAGCAAGCTATAATTTGGATTGCAGTCTTACCTAGTGTTAGTTGTACCTGGAGAATTTCAGATGCATTGTGTTGGGCAGCTAGCCTAGAGGTGTGAATATCCTTAGTGAATGTGGACACTCCTCTACCTTTAGTGTTTCGGTCTTGGTTTGGTGGCCGAAAAATGTGGTAAGAGTTGTAGCCTGGTACTGCAGGGGTGCTCTCTGGACCCTTGCACCAGGTCTTAGTTACTGCACAGATATCGATGTTCTCCATTTTTAGGAGTTCCTCAAGAGAGTGCATTTTGAGGTTTAGACTTCTAGCATTGAGTAGCATTACCTTCAGATTTTGCATGCTTGTATCTGTTATGGTCGTGGTTTTGTCCTTTGAACCTTGCCTAAAAAAGGCTTTATTTCGTCATTCCCAAACATGCATTAATTCTATTTTTCATTTTTTGTATTGGAGATAGTGCCTAAAGAAATCAGGGGTGGCATGTGGGAAACTAAATTGGAGTATAGGGAATTGTATTGGCAAATAGTCTTGGATGCCACCAGGGAACCAGGTTTGAATGACATGCTCTCCATGTTCCAGTATTAAAATTAAGAGCTGCTAAATTGTGATTTTCTGTTTGTCCACTAGATGGTGATAGTACACCATCTATTTATATATTCATTCATTTTTTAAAAATGTATTTTATACTTGATTTTATAGCATAAGGTATTTTATTCAATATTGATGTTTCTAACACTAAACATTTATATACAAAAATATTATCAATTGACCATTTTTTAATTAAAAGAAAATAAATTTACCTTTTAAAAGTTTTTTAGAGTAATAACTATCATACTGCAACTAATTAATTCATCATAATTCAATTATTCAATTTACTATTTATGTATAAAGGCAGTGTTTTATTTTAAGTGGAGGTGTGTTTTATCTGATGAAGAAGCTCGAAAACGTACTTCCCTGAGGAAAAGCGTTATTAAACTGTTTTTTTGGAATTAAGTTTGGTGTTCCTGTTTTTATCCTGACTACACCAGTGGTAATTTCCATTACCACCATTGGATTTGTTGCTGTTGAGCTCCTACCCTTATTTGGGTCTCCACAAGTGTTTTTCAAGTGTTCCTAGTTTGGTTTTCACTCGTACCATCTTTTTTCTGTGTTGTTGTAACGTTTTGATGACGGAGGCTCCAGGGGCAGAGATCAACAACGAATCCACTGTGACCGAGAAGGGCGAATTACGGAAGGTAATTGGGCAACTTTCCCAACTTGTAGAACTTCTAACTCCTGTTTGTACATCGATTATAGCCCTGGTCAATGAACGTTCTAACGTTCCCTGTCAGCGCAAACAAACCGCAGTTGCGGTTTCTAACTGTTTACCTTCAGTGGAACCACTTCCTGGTTCGGATCATATTTTTCATGGTGACAATGCAGTTGCATCGGCTTTACCTAACATTAACGATTTTGATGAGTTTCCTCGACTGTTACGTTCTGGGGCTTAAGTTGTGTCAGCTCAAACGGACATAATTTACCAGCTAAGGAACCAAGGGGGCAACGCGACTTGCGTTTACCTCGCAGAGAAGGTGACTTTACACATGTTTTATCACCCTTTGATTTAAAAGGGTTTTTAGATAAAAATTTCAATATGTATACAGTTAATGCTGATTCTCAAGACATCTCCTCACATACCAATACCTATAAGGAGAATCTTGACATTTTGTATTTTTACATTGATAAGTATGAGAGATTGGGTTGTGACTCTACCTATTTGCAAGAATGCATTAACAAGGGCATAGTTCCCAAGGGCTTGCGGGTTTGCAAGTACCCTAATAGGGTGGAAGAAAATTCTGATTTCCATAAGGAATTAATTCATATTTTTGACAATTGTGGCATTGAAATAGCAAAGGCTATTATAGCAGAGAATGACAGGGTTAGGGAACATCTTGTTAATAAGATTAACCATGTCAATACTAGAATTACTGGTGATTTGTTATACAATGTTGAGGCTGAGAGATCTATATACAACAGTATTTTTACCAATATAGAAAAGGAATGTATTAAGAACATGCAAAGGAAGGCCTCTAAAATGGAGAGGGACATTAAGGCATACAGGTTAGGGAATGCCTACCCTAAACCAAGGCCATACAATTCATTCAGGGGTGAAACGTCAGGTAATTTCAATCAAATTAATTCTAATGTGGATTTGATTTCCAACCACAGTGACGTTGAAGAACATCAGGATGATATCCCTTTAGAATACATACCCCCTTTACGCAGGTCAGACAGACTACGCAACCGCCCCCAAGTGTATTACAATCATTACCATTACCCACCCAGGAACAATTACAGGAAATAAATGTGGGCAGTAATTCCATACAACAAAAGGGGAATATTTTTGAATTCAAACAGTACAAGATTTTCAATTATAGTGCATTGGATATTTCTACTGAATTTTTTGAATTGTTTGTAAAGGGTTTTAAATTTATTCCTTTGAGAAAGACCAATATTCCAAGAGCTATAGTTGATTTAAAATTATTTTTAAGAAAACAAAATCTAGGCATTATGTTTGGAGGTTATGGTTCTAATTCCAACCCTACACCCAATGTTAATACTGAGGTTAAATTAAAGAAAAGGAGTGTTTTCAACCCACCACTCCATCCACAACTAAGGAATTTGGAACGACTAATGGAAAAAGAGATTAGAAATACAGTTAGTTCCCATTATGTCATCTCTAATTTATCCAAAAAAGAACTGGACTTACTGGAATTTTTGAAGGGTAATAAAACCATTAGAATAATGCAACCGGACAAGGGTGGTGGTGCTGTTTTGATGGATGCAATTCAGTATGAATCAAAAATGAAAGAGAGTTTACAAAACACCTTACTTTATTCCAGGGCTTCGATCAATGAAATAAGTATTTCCAAATCCAAAATTAATATACTATTAAATGATTTACTGTTGGAAGGTACTATTGATCTGGATACTTATAACTATCTTCACAATCAGAATCCTAGGGTTCCATCAGTTTTTGGGATCCCTAAAGTCCACAAAGACTTTAATGATCCCCCTTTGCGGCTTATTGTTTCTTCCGAGGGTTCCATTACCACCCCTTTAGCTAAATTTGTTGATGTCAAATTAAAAAATTTATCCAATCGAGGTACAGCAGTTCTCAAGGATTCTTAGGATTTTTTAAGACAGGTCAAGACCAATTTATTTTCAAAGGACATAATTTTTATTACTTTAGACATTGTGGACCTTTTTGGTTCCATCCCTCACAACATAGGGTTGTTATGGCTTGAAGAAAGTATGGTACATTATGGTGGTCTTTCCGATGATGTATTTAGGACCTGTCTTGTGTTAATGGAAACCGTCCTTAGGAACAATTTCATGTTCATTCAGGGTGAATTTTTTAGGCAAGAAAAGGGGGTAGCAATGGGGGCCAAATGCTCCCCTACATATGCCAATATTATTCTCACATGGTGGGAGATCCAATTTATTAATCAAAGTGAATTTAGTAATTGTTGGGTATTTTATAAACGTTTTCTCGATGATATAGTTATTTTCTGGACAGATACGATAGAAAGGTTTTATGAATTTTTGGATTATATAAAAAATAGCACAACCTTCTTGAATTTTACTTACAGTATCAATTATGATGAATGTATTTACCTGGATGTTTTGTTAAGTAAGGGGGATGATCATTTCATTTCAAAGATATATAGGAAACCCACCTTTTCAAATTCCTACCTTCATTTTTCCAGTGGTCATCCTTTTGGACAAAAGAGAAACATTTTGAAAGGTCAATTGATCAGGTCAAGTAGGATGACGTCTGAGGACGCTGATTTTTTAGCTGATGGCAAATTCATTATGGACATGTTTAAGGAAAGGGGGTACCCATCCTTTTTGTGTGAGGAAGTATATGAAGTGGTTTTAGAAGGTAGGAAAAGTAGATTTTCCCCTATTTTAGGGTATGATGAACCTTTGAACACTACTTACTCAGTAGCCACAGGATCAACTATTACCAATACCCAAAACAATAACAATAATTTTTCCACAGCTTATGTTATGGATTACACTGGTGATTCATTTTTACTTAAAAAAGTTTTATATAGGGAATGGGATAGGTTCCAGGAAATTACTGATTTAGAACACATTAAAAATCAGCCATTACAATTTGTATATCGGAGGGACACTAACCTCAAAAATATTTTTGAATTTGGTGGACAGACAACACGGGACATTCTTACCCACAAAAAGGGCACATTTAAGTGTGGTGCATGTTCGCAATGTCAATATATCAAAACAGGTACCACTCTAGTGATTCCAGATAGAAACAAAACTATTACCAGTTCTGCATTTGCCAATTGTAATACACAGGGGGTTGTATATATTGCCACATGCCACTCCTGTTTTTCCTTTTATGTAGGGAAAACAGAAAGGAAATTAAGGTCAAGAATTTATGAACATTATTATGAAATAAAGAAAGGGAATTTAAATAATGCTTTATTTCGTCATTCCCAAACATGCATTAATTCTATTTTTCATTTTTTTGTAATGGAGATAGTGCCTAAAGAAATCAGGGGTGGCATGTGGGAAACTAAATTGGAGTATAGGGAATTGTATTGGCAAATAGTCTTGGATGCCACCAGGGAACCAGGTTTGAATGACATGCTCTCCATTGTTCCAGTATTAAAATTAAGAGCTGCTAAATTGTGATTTTCTGTTTGTCCACTAGATGGTGATAGTACACCATCTATTCATATATTCATTCATTTTTTTAAAAATGCATTTTATACTTGATTTTATAGCATAAGGTATTTTATTCAATATTGATGTTTCTAACACTAAACATTTATATACAAAAATATTATCAATTGACTATTTTTTAATTAAAAGAAAATAAATTTACCTTTTAAAAGTTTTTTAGAGTAATAACTATCATACTGCAACTAATTAATTCATCATAATTCAATTATTCAATTTACTATTTATGTATAAATGCAGTGTTTTATTTTAAGTGGAGGTGTGTTTTATCTGAGGAAGAAGCTCGAAAACATACTTCCCTGAGGAAAAGCGTTATTAAACTGTTTTTTTGGAATTAATTTTGGTGTTCCTGCTTTTTATCCTGACTACACCAGTGGTAATTTCCATTACCACCATTGGATTTATTGCTGTTGAGCTCATACCCTTATTTGGGTCTCCATGAGTGTTTTTCAAGTGTTCCTAGTTTGGTTTTCACTTGTACCATCTTTTTTCTGTGTTGCTTTAGGATCACCTGATTTGAAGGGATATTTTAGAGCTATACATTTAAGAGTCATATGCATAACACAAGCGAGTGACATAGGGATTTATGCCCAGCTTACTAAGTTTATTTATAATTTCAGAGTAGCGGATGGTATTGAAGGGCTTGGTGAGGTCCAGATAGGCTGTGTGGACCGACTTACCCTCGTCCACAGCTCTGGAGACTGATTTGAAGAAGTCATTCAGGTTCAGGAGACAAGACTGGCCCTTCACGAACCCAAACTGGGTGGGGTCCGGTGTTTGAAGGTTGCCAATGTCTTTGTTTATAAGTTCCATGATAATGCATTCCATGCCCTTGCAGATTAGGCTCGTCAGACAGATGGGATGGTAGTTCCCGGGATCCAAGGTGGATCCCCCCTTGTGGAGTGGGATCCCCCCTTGTGGAGTGTAATAACTGTAGCTGTGTGCCACTCAGTGGGCACGAAACCTGAGGTGAGGCTATGATTAAACATGACACGTAGGTGAGGTGCCAGTTCATATTGTAGTTCATGTAGTACACAGCCTGGGATGTCATCTAGTCCCATGGATGCTGTATTCTCAGCTTTGGAGAGTGTGGTTTACCCGTATGGCCGTGATTACCGGAATTTGGCAATCTTTTGGTATTGAGATGAGCCCTTTAGGGGGTGAGAGGGGGGTGAAGTTGGTACTAAATCGATCTGCCAGGATATTGGCAATATCCTTGGGATCAGTATATTTAATGCCATTCTGTTGCGGCTCAGAGCAGATCTGAGCATTGCCATTTAGATTCTTGACATAACTATAGAATGCCTTGTGGTTGTCTTTCGAATCTTTGGCAATTTTATTTTCGTAACTAGCTTTGGAGGATTTTATGAGGGATCTCAGCTTCTTACTGTTGCTGGTAAGGGATTTTTTGCATCCTGGGATTTTCCTCTTTTCTGCAACAGTTTCTTCTTTCTGTTGTGTAGTTTGTTTATGGCAGGGGACCATCAGATTGGCTTCCTTTTTTGGAGGAGAGCATCTTGGTTCTATTTGGGATGGCACGATTCATGCTCGAGTGGATGTGCTCATACGGTGCCTTAGTGTAGGATTCAGCAGTCGAACTTTCAGCTCCCGTCTGCTTGGGTGTCATGAAGTTTGTCACTTCTGACTTGAGTAGCATGAAGTTGGCTTTGGAGAAGTTTTTATAGAGGTTTCCTTACTGGGGAGGTGGGGGTGGGATGTGGATTTCAAGGGTGATTTGCTTATGGTCAGAGCTGACCAATGAGGGGGGGGGTGACCATTGTTATGGAGCATCTATCTCCCATGTTGGTAATGACCAGGTCAAGGATATTGGAGCCCCTGGAGGGACAATAGATTAGGTGATCCAGAGCATTGGAATATATGAATTCCAAGAACCGTTGGGAATAGGTGTTGGTACCTGAGTAGTTTTCCCAGTTAATGGCAGGGTAGTTGAAATCACCCAGTATTAGGGTGCTTGGTTGTATCTTAATATTTTTCAGTATGTTTAAAAAGGTGTAGTGAGAATCTTGGGGCATGGTGGGGGATCTGTAGCAAGCTATAATTTGGATTGCAGTCTTACCTAGTGTTAGTTGTACCTGGAGAATTTCAGATGCATTGTGTTGGGCAGCTAGCCTAGAGGTGTGAATATCCTTAGTGAATGTGGACACTCCCCTACCTTTAGTGTTTCGGTCTTGGTTTGGTGGCCGAAAAATGTGGTAAGAGTTGTAGCCTGGTACTGCAGGGGTGCTCTCTGGACCCTTGCACCAGGTCTTAGTTACTGCACAGATATCGATGTTCTCCATTTTTAGGAGTTCCTCAAGAGAGTGCATTTTGAGGTTTAGACTTCTAGCATTGAGTAGCATTACCTTCAGATTTTGCATGCTTGTATCTGTTATGGTCGTGGTTTTGTCCTTTGAACCTTGCCTAAAAAAGGCACTACAGGGGTGGCAAGAGCTTTAGCCAGTAACCTGAATCCCAGGGGGTGACAGGTGCAGACCATCTCTGGCAAAGAATTGTGGTTTGTCGATCATGTCGTCTCAGGCAGACAGATACTGGATCCCCTTTGAATGACACCAAAAGCTTAGCCAACTGTTGAATTCAATCATTTTGTCCTTATACTGTGGTATCATTCTGGGCGAAGGCAGGATGGTACTCAGGGCTAGGGTCATACCAGCCTGGGCCACATGATCCAAGAGCTCTTCCATGTCTCTTTTCATGTAGTCCAGGGAGGTACGTCTCAAGTCATTCACACCAACATGGACAATGACAGAGTTGTATTTGTACTTGTTATGGAGTGACTTGAGTGCATGTGTTATGGCAGATCCTGACACCCAACAGGCAGCTGACTGTAATTTTCTTCTTGTTCGGCCCGGAGAGTAGGACATCAGTGTGCCTGACTATAGAGTCACCTATGACTAAAGTGTTGGGTACGTTGTCTTGCCTTAGGAGCTGTTGTTAGGTGGCACACTGTTGTTGTGAGCTATTTGTCATTTTGGCTGTGACTGGTATTTGTTTGCATTTCAGCTTCGGAGGTCCTTGTTGCTTGGGTACTTTAATGTTAAGGGCCTCTGCATATGTGGGTTTAGTGTTGCTATGCGTGAGTTTTGATGGTGTGGGTTTTGAAGGGCTATGTGTTGCTTGAGGTGTAGTGCAGGTGTTACCCTTCTCCTCTTGACTGTCTAGCACAATCTTGGCTGGAGAGAGCTTTGCTTCCAGTTTGGTTATGTAAGTGCATCTCTCGCAGGTTTAGTGTTGGGTGGTAGGAGGAGAGGGTTGTATGTGTACATGAGGCAGTTCCTGCATTGCCCCAGTATGCCCAGATTCACTAGGTGGACAGGAGAAATCACCGGAAGCTGACCCTTCGACATGCCTGTTTAGGTGCTTTTTTGTAATTTGTAACAAGAGCTGTTTTCCCTTACCTTTGCAAGGTACTTTGCAATTATAGGCTGTTTAGTGCCTACGATTAATTTCTCCTTATTAACAAGGAAAGTTGAGTGTTTGTATCAGTTTAAGGCTTCCTGCTGCTTTCCAGCAGCTTCTAGAGCAAGTGCTAGTCACAGGGGTTCAGATTTTAGTGCTACTAGTGAAAAACCAGCTAGTTCTAAGGGAAAGACTTTCTGGCACCTGGAATAGTTTAACCATAGCCCCGCTGTGCTGCACGATATGAAAAACAAGCTAACACACACGTTTTTAAGCCAGAAAGTTTAAAGGGATAGAAATCAGCCCAAAATGGCTAATAAAATTACAATTTCAGAGCTGGAAACCACTCCTCTAGTGTTAGGTAGGCAGTACAATGCTCACCACTCCCACTGGTAAGCAGTAGGACTTCCCTCTACCACAGTAAGGTCTGGATTGCTCTAACACATAAAATAAAGTCCTGAAACCAGCAAAGCCTGAGATCTGGACTATACTAGCTAATAAAAGCAGGAAGCAAGCAAACAAGTTAGTATTTTTTTTTTGGTTAAAACAGGCTAAACAATGCAATACTATACTAAATAAACACAGAAAAGGCAAACTCACGTGAGTGTGTAGCCCTAAACAGTAAATACAATTAAAGCTCTACAAAATTAGCAATTTAAAACATTTTAAATGAAGCAAGGCAAGTGCACAACTGAAAAACAATTTAAGAGGCAGTAATACAGTAGAATAAGTAGCTAGTCTACATATACAGAAAACTCTATATATACAGTAAAGCAGCTAAAACACACTAAAACAATTCAGATGCAGTGCAGCCTAGAGCACTTGAGTTGTAGTAATATTAAGGCAAATACAGTTTTAAAAAATGCACTAAAATATACTCTATATTTCCAAAATGTTTGAGAAGCACAGTCAGAACACAAGGAGATTCAGGCAAAATATTTATTTTTTTTAAGAAAGGGAGAAAGGAGGAACAGAAGTTAAGAAACTAAGTGGGTTGGCCTTCTCAGATGTTCTCTCTGTATTAGGTAGAATGAGCTAATGACACTCGACTGGGAGGAGTGTCCAAGATCAAATTTAGAGTAGGGACAGGCAACTGCAAGGCCAGCAGGTATAAAGACAAGATGCCAATAGGGAGGGAGGGTGAGAAGCTATTTTAGGCAGAAAACACTACAGAAATGTTTATCACAGCAGAAAACACAGTGAGCCAATAGCTATGAAATACAATACAAGTATGCAGTATGCAATAAAATTATATTTTTTTTAGAAAAAAATAAATACCTAGTATAAATACCTAGAATAAGCAATAACTACTACAAATAAGCAAAAAACAGGCTACTTATTGCTATATATATCACAGATCAGGTGCTCCTCCTCAGATAGCTCTGTGTGTAATGGCTGAAACACTCACGTTAACTTCTTAAGTAACAGAAAATTGAAACAACTTTAAAAAAAGCTCAAAAGAATCAATGAGGTGCTTTCTCCAAGGCGTAGACCTGCAAGCCAACTAGACAATGACCATAAACACTAAACTCTCACTGAAGTGGGGGATGGTCTTTGCTAACTAAGATGGCCTGGACAATGAGCTCAGAAAACAGCCTCTAACAAACAACAATAAAAGTATGTTTGTCCATGTCTTAGGTGATAATTCAATAAAAATGATGAGAAATGGCATATTTTATCACCTATGAAATTTGATTGACAGAAAATACATCAAAACAGTTCATTGGTGATTACTATCAACTAAACAAAAAAGTCTCACTCGAGTGATCAGGAAAGTAAACAAACTTAAAAAGGTAACCACAAAAGGAAAATGCTAGGGAGGTAACAGCAAACACGGACACACGTTTTTGAGTGCTTTCATTCAATTTATTAACAGGAACTTCATCAGAAAACTTTGTCACACCCACATTACAAATTTTAAAGACCAATACATAAAGTCACATGTTACATTGCACCAATAGCATTTAAAAATACAATACAAAAATATATCTCAATAAAAATGCCATATAAATTTATACTTTTTGTAAAAAATACATATGTATATAGAAAATCATTCAAATAAAAAAACTATATTAATATAGGTATATATATATATATATATATATATATATATATATCACATCACTGAAAAATATATGTAATAAAGTATATAAAAAATTGTTGTAACTATTTCATTTGCAAAAAACATTTAATATTAATACTTTTGTTTAAACCTGGTGCAAGATCAGCAGCCAAGTCAATTTGCCAAAAAGATTCCTTGCATTCCAATAAAGTTTTAAAGTCTTTAAAGAGTTTAAATAAAGTTTTAAAATTGAACGAAAGCACTCCAAAACTTGTGTCCGTGTTTGCTGTTACCTCCCTGTCATTTCCCTTTTGCGGTTACCTTAAGTAAACAAACGTGTTACATTTGCAATCACCTAAAGCAACTCAAAACTTTCCTTTTTACATGGAGAGGGTATGCCTCCAAACACCTGACTACTAATTACTTACTAATTTCATTTTTGCAAAATTGCAGAGAAAGAGAGTAGCTGTAATATAATTTTGCCACTTTCACCACAGAGACACAGCCGCCACAATAGACTGATTGACTGCCCTGTAATTAAGTTTTGTTTATTTTTTTCTAGGACTATCTCTACTGGGGGAATGGTAAGGGGACAGCTTACTTTCCCTTGCAAGAGGTCTGTTTCCTCAGACAGCCCCTGTATCTAAAGTGTTTGCTTCTTCCATACCTGTAACAGGTACTGGAACAGCCCCCTGAGGACATGAATAACCCCCAGTCCATATTGGCCATTACAGCTGCACCAGAAGGTGACTAGGCAATAGGCAAGTTGTCTATGGAACCATCTTTGGTCATGCTAGAGTCACTATCTGTAGGCTGATGCAATATTTGCATTTGTTTTTTGCTTTTTAGGTAAAAGCAGACCAGAAGAAATAGGACTTGGAATATTATCCATGCTGTAGCCAGCATAGAAATTTGATTAGTGGTACAGTAAGCTCAGTAAGGCCGGGAGAAAGTAGGTATTCATCAGTAAGCACCAAGCACACTTTCCTTTCCTAAACTAGTAAACACTAGCAGTACACTGGAAATTATGTCACCAGACCGTAAACTTTTAGTCAGAAATATCACAGAACATTCATTACCTCAAAAATGAGAAAACATTCTAATTATGGTAAAGATGGTAATAGATGGGAAAAACACACATTCTTTCTGTAAAAGCACAGCTCAAATACCTGATATTTTTATAAAGTCACAGTTTTTCACACAAAATTGAAAAATAAGCCAAAAAAAACAGAACAGAAGGACAAATTATCCCTGACAGAAGCCAGTAATCTTAAGGGGAATACATTTACCTGTTCTTTTTATATTAAGATAGATCAGAAATAAAGCCACAAATATTCAGTAGAAAATATTTATGAGAAGAAGGGGGTCCCCAAAAGGGGTCTTATCTGTTAGACAAGAAGGTTTTGACTGACTGCTGTTTTCCTGGAGCCAGAAAGATGATTCTTCTTGAGGCGGCAGGAAAATCCTGAAGATTTGTCTTATCATGTTTGTTGATATACTTCTCACCAGAGAGAGTGCAGCCTATCAGTGTGAGTGAGAGGGAGGGGAGTTAGAGCTTTAGCAAGTTGCTTGGTTGTTGTGTCCTTGGTAGGTCACAACCCATAGGCTACTGCAGCAGTGAAGAAATACTAACGTCTACTACTGTGGGTAAGTAGAACTTATACAATTGTACTTTCTGGGACTTCGAACCATTGCAGAACTGCCCTAATCAGCTATCAAAACATTATCTTTTTTTAATACCTTGGTATTTGACTAGACCTCTCCCTTAACTTCTCCCTCCACATCGACCACACAAAGAAAAAAGTTAACTCTCTCCCATTTTGGGACAATAAAATCTCCCTTTCTCTTATTAAAACCTCCAGAACAGCCATAGACAAGTATATTGAATACAGCCTCTACCTAATAACCTCAGCCTCGAAATCAGAGTCTATGCACATTCCTACAATAACTATTTGTAGACTCTATTCATTCAGTCCATCCAATATGATGTATGGGTCCTTGAGCTACAACTCAGATCCGATCCAGCCAATTTAGTGCTGAGGCCTTGAGCCCTTCCTAAACCTTTTATCCATAATGCTCTGCTCCTCCCTGACTAACTCAAATCTCATTTGCTGCCTCTTGGAGAAGCAATGTTGATCTTGGCAGATAAGTACACCGCATCTTATTTGTGATTTAAAGCTCGGGGAAAGTAGTTATTTACAGCCACGTGGCCTTTATTATGTAAGATTTCCTTTCTGTACCAGTTAGTATAGACTGTTTTGACTTTTGTCCTTAGCTCGCAAAGTTTTTCTTTAGCTCTTCCATTTATGGCCTCGTTCCATGTTGTTACCACATCCTTCAGTGTACCTCTTATCTGACAGAATAATAGGACTTTTGCAGATAGTTTATGTGTTTTATTCTGTTCTTGATAGTAATCTCATAGGATTCTGTGTGTGGATTTACTGATTTAGATTTAAGCATAGCATTATTATTAGGAGTGTTGTGTTGGTGTTTCTTAGTGAGTGTGTGTGTGTGTGTGTGTGTGTGTGTGTGTGTGTGTGTGTGTGTGTGTGTGTGTGTGTGTGTGTGTGTGTGTATATATGTGTGTGTATATGTGTGTGTATATATATATATATATATATATATATATATATATATATATATATATATATATATAGTCTATTTCACATCAGGGAATGATAAAAATAGCGAACGCTGATATATCAAACTTCAAAGTCTGAAAGCAGAAAACAGCGAAGGAACAGATCAGCAAATTTTTTCCCAGGGAAAAAATTTGCTGGGCCATTCTGCAGGCTTTGCTATTTTCTCCACTGTGGTGCGATCTTGGAGTTGGTATATTTAAGTTGGGGGGGTGTGGGGGCACAGCCCCCCCATTTAATTTTAACTGTCTACTCCTTTTTTTTTTTGATCAGCAAATTTTTACCCTTGGAATAAATTCTCTGATCCGTTCCTTTGCATTTTTCATCTTTCGGACTTTGAAGTTCACTATATCAGCGTTCGCTATTTTTAGTGTTCACTGATGTGATATAGGCCAATATATATAAGTTGCCTGAAGTGTGAAAAAGTGTAGCCATCTGAGCTCACTGAAAGTTGTTAGACTGCTTTGAAATTCCTTTGTTAGTGTTAGTTAGCTTGGAGGTTTCTGCTAGCATTAAAATCTGTGTTGATTACATTTCTAGTAATCATTTTAAATCGAGTTGCTGGCTACTGAGACTTGTCTGCATATATCAACTGGAAACAAGCTGATTTTAAGTATATTTTTCTGCACTTATTTAAGATGTGAGTCAGTAAATATTGTGTGTCTTTGATTCAGTAAATATTGTGTCTCTGTCTCTCTGCAGTTAGTTCTCCACCCCCCCTCCCTGTTTCTTGTTGTGGTGTTAATCTTGGTGGCTTTGGAATTGCCCGCCCCTGCTGTAAATCTCTTTTTGCACACTCCTCCTGGACCCATCTCATTTGCTCACTCAGCTGAGTACAGTGAGATCATATTTTGATTTTGGATACTCCTACCAGTCCCACCTCCTCTGCGGTGTACAGAGAGAGCACTTGGGAAGGGCATTCCTCTATAGTATCTTAATCTGCTCTGTTTCCTCCGTCTCAAAAAAAAATTTGCACTTCATCTGCCTTACTGTATTTGTGTTTCTTCCTACTTTATTACCTTATTTTGCTTTTGCCTCTTCTTAAAAGTACTCAATTGAATTTATTCTGCTGCCTTTATTACTGCTTGTTAGTAGCTTGGTTAAATTGTAATTGTTATTCTAAGGCCCTTGGTTTAAGCACTTGGGCTTCAAACCAGTTGTTTTACATTAAGAAGGTTTGTGGTCTGCACTGTTGTGGCAGGACAGGTAGCGTACATCCTTCTAAGTTGGGAACTGCTGATTGAAGGCTCAGTGTCTGTTATTCAAAAAGTGTAGTAGTTCTGGGTTAAGGACTTGGGCTTCAGGCCAGTTATTTTACATTAAGAAGGTTTGTGGTCTGCACCCTTGTGGGAGGAGAGGCTAGATTCTGCCCTTCTGAGCTGGGAATTTCTGGTTAAAGGCTTATTGTGCATGCTTACTTGAACTGCTTGGTTCTGAAATCAGTACGCCTTGTTTGCTGTAGCATAGACTAGATTCAGGCCGGCTGGATTTAGCTTTGTTTGTATAACTTGTGCACTGATTCAGGCCATCTTTTTTGGAGTAGGTTTACCCAAGTGGCAGGATTGTGCAGTTAGAACTTGTCTGATTGAAGACTGCTGGAACAGGGCTCAGTTTTATCTTTTTAACTGGTTAATTGGGTAAAGTGTTGTTTTGATTGTATCTGCTCTATTTTCTGGGGGGGGGGGGATATATATATATATATATATATATATATATATATATATATATATATATATATATATATATACACACGTGTTTCTCGCCTTTCTGAACTAGTATAGTCCAGTTTTCATGTTGTTGCTGAATCCAGGGCTGTGTTACACGTTTCTGTGTTGCCATACCTTACTTGGATAGAAGGAAGTTTCTCTGTTCACCTGTGAGAGAGGTGAGTTTTAAGCAGGCTATCTGTCCCTGGAGGAGTGGTTTCAGCCCAGAAGTTAGTAGTTTATTGGCCTTTTATGGGCTAATTTTGATTGTATCTGCTCTATTTTCTGAAAAAATATACTTGTTTCCCACCTTTCTGAACTAGTATAGTCCAGTTTTCAGGTTATTGCTGAATCCAGGGCTGTGTTACAAGTTTCTGTGTTTCCATTACCTTACTTGGATAGAAGGAAATTTCTCTGTTCACCTGTGAGAGAGGGGAGCTTGAGCAGCCTATCTGTCCCTGGAGGAGTGGTTTCAGCCCAGAAGTTAGTAGTTTATTGGCCTTTTATGGGCTAATTTTGATTGTATCTGCTCTATTTTCTGAAAAAATATATACTTGTTTCCCACCTTTCTGAACTAGTATAGTCCAGTTTTCAGGTTATTGCTGAATCCAGGGCTGTGTTACAAGTTTCTGTGTTGCCATTACCTTACTTGGATAGAAGGAAATTTCTCTGTTCACCTGTGAGAGAGGGGAGCTTGAGCAGCCTATCTGTCCCTGGAGGAGTGGTTTCAGCCCAGAAGTTAGTAGTTTATTGACCATTTTGGGCTAATTTCTCTCTCTTTCACTTCCCTGCTATAAAAACATCATTTGCACAGTTTTTACGCTTGTATTCTGCTCAGCAAGTGCCTTCCAGGTGTTCTGCAGAGTCTACAGCAGCAGAGAGACAAAAGACTGACTTTGGAGTGATTAAGTATCACTTTTCTGCTTTTCTTGCTGTCTTAACTAATTCCGGCTAAAACGCCAGGTTTTTTTAGCGAATCTGTGATTTAAAAAGTTTGTTATTGTATACAACTCCGCACAGCTCCTCGTGGTGTCCTGCAGAGTGATACAGGCAACAGAGAGACCCAAGAGAGACTTTTCCAGATTTAAGTATTTTTTTTTCTCTGTTTTTTTGCTCCAACTGCTTTTTCCCACCTAAAAAGCGAATTTCTAACTTATCTGTGCTTTAAAAAGTTTAAATTGCATTTGCCTTCTGCTTTTTACAGTTTTTGCATTTGTTTTATATCAATTTAAGTTGTTTATGTATTGTATAACTGTTGTAGGCTACACACTAAAGTTCGCTAGCCTGTTTATAGCATTTACAGTGTTTTCTTTGTGTTTTTCTGCTGTTTCCTGAAAAAAAAATTCTTTTCCCACTTTTGCTAAACTAGAGTAGTCCAGATTTAAGGTTTTGCTGAATTCTGGACTGTGGTATAGTTTCCTGTGTTGCCCATATCCTTACTTGGATAGGAGGAAGCTTCTCTGTTCACCAGTAAGAGTGGGGAGCTTTGAGCAGCCTGTCTGTCCCTGGAGGAGTGGTCTCAGCCCTGAAACTAGTAGCTTATTGGCATTTTGGGTCAATTCCTATCTCTTTCAGTTTCCCTGCTTTAAAACCCGCATTTGCACGGTTTTGCGCCAGTATACAACTCCGCACAGCTCCTCGTGGTGTCCTGCAGAGTGATACAGGCAACAGAGAGACTCAAGAGAGACTTTTCCAGATTTAAGTATTTTTTCACTGTTTTTTTGCTCCAACTGTCTTTTCCCACCTAAAAAGCAAATTTCTAACTGATCTTTGCTTTAAAAAGTTTAAATTGCATTTGCCTTCTGCTTTTTACAGTTTTTGCACTTGTTTTATATCAATTTAAGCCGTTTTTGTATTGTATAACTGTTGTAGGCTACACACTAAAGTGTGCTAGCCTATTTATAGCATTTACAGTGTTTTCTGTGTGTTTTTCTACTGTTTCCTGAAAAAAACAAAAAAAAAAAAAATATTCTCTTTTCCCACCTTTGCTAAATTAGATTAGTCCAGATTTCAGGTTTTGCTGAAATCCGGACTGTGGTATAGTTTCCTGTGTTGCCCATATCCTTACTTGGATAGGAGGAAGCTTCTCTGTTCACCAGTGAGAGTGGGGAGCTTTGAGCAGCCTATCTGTCCCTGGAGGAGTGGTCTCAGCCCTGAAACTAGTAGCTTATTGGCCGTTTTGGGTCAATTCCTATCTCTTTCAGTTTCCCTGCTTTAAAACCCGCATTTGCACGGTTTTGCGCCAGAATACAACTCTGCACAGCTTCTCGTGGTGGCCTGCAGAGTGACTGCACAGCTTCTCGTGGTGGCCTGCAGAGTGATACAGGCAACAGAGAGACCCAAGAGAGACTTTTCCAGATTTAAGTATTTTTTTTTCTCTGTTTTTTTGCTCCGACTGCCTTTTCCCGCTTAAAAAGCGAATTTCTAACTGATCTTAGTGTGCTTTAAAAAGTTTAAATTGCATTTGCCTTCTGCTTTTTACAGTCTTTGCACTTGTTTTATATCAATTTAAGTCGTGTTTGTATTGTATAACTGTTGTAGGCTACACACTAAAGTGCGCTAGCCTATTTATAGCATTTACAGTGTTTTCTGTGTGTTTTTCTGCTGTTTCCTGAAAAAATCAAAAACAAAAATATTCTCTTTTCCCGCCTTTCCTGAACTAGGTTAGTCCAGATTTCAGGTTTTGCTGAATTCCGGACTGTGGTATAGTTTCCTGTGTTGCCCATATCCTTACTTGGATAGGAGGAAGCTTCTCTGTTCACCAGTGAGAGTGGGGAGCTTTGAGCAGCCTATCTGTCCCTGGAGGAGTGGTTCAGCCCTGAAACTACTAGCTTATTGGCCGGTTTGGGTCAATTCCTATCTCTTTCAGTTTCCCTGCTTTAAAAACCGCATTTGCATAGTTTTGCATGATTTTGCGCATAGCACAGCATCGGGCAGCGCTGCTTAAACGGGTTTAAACTATTCCCGGCTCCACAAAGTCTGCTCTTCACTTTTTCCCTTAGAACTGTTCTAAATCTCAAAGTAAGCACTCTATTTTCATTCTAAAGCCCTGCACTTGCTCGTATAAGTAATCTTATAAGTAAGCACTAATAAACTAAAGCACTACACCCTCTTATACTCCCTTTAAGTACTTGGCTCCCTATTGGTCCTTTTTGATCAGTCAAATACTTATACTATTCTGACATGTCCAAAAGTCAGTTTCGGGTTTATTTTCCAGTCCAGCTGGTGAATCTGGGAATCTTGAGGCAATGTTACAACTGCCTTATGTACACAGACCGCCCTATCCTCCTCCTCCCAACAAGCTCAAATATATGTGAGAGATGCAACTATATAGCCAAACTGGAGGCTGAGCTCTCTCAACCCAGTAGGGACGCAGTCAGTCAGGAGGAGAAGGTAACCACACACACCACAAATCCAGTCTCACATAGACCTATTGCAACAGCAAACCAAACACATAAACACACAAAAACATACTCGGAGGCTCTAAATAAAAATCTGCCCAAGCAGCAGAGACCTCCAAAGCAGACATCCAAGCAACTGCTACCCCACAACAATACCCACGTATTACATAGTTCGCAAAGTCAGTGTGCCACACAGTCACAGCCCTTAAGGCTAAACAACACACCTAATACACTTGTAATAGGTGACTCTGTTGTCAGACACAATGACGTCCCACTCACCAGGCTGACAAGGAGAAGGTCACTGTAAGCTGCCTGTCGGGTGCCAAGATCTGCCACATAAGCCAAGCACTCATGTCACTCCAAAGCAAGTACAAATATGACTCTGTCATTGTCCATGCGGGTGTGAATGACCTGAGACGTGCCTCCCTGGACTACATGAAAAGAGACATAGAGGAGCTCTCTGATCATGTAGCCCAGACCGATATGACCTTGACCTTGAGTATCATCTTACCCTCACCAAGAGTGATGCCACAGTATAAAGACAAAATGATCAATTTTAACAATTGGCTAAAGTATTGGTGTCATTCAAAGGGGATCCAGTGTCTGTCAGCCTGGGATGACATGCTCGACAAGCCACATTGCTTTGCTAGGGATGGCTTGCACCTGTCACCCCTGGGCTTTTGAATACTGGCTAAGGCTCTTGCCACCCCCATAGTGCCTTTTTTAGGCAAGGCTCAAAAGACAAACCCAACTCCATAGACAACACAAGGAAAAAGAAACTAAGGGTTTGTGGTCTGCACCCTTGTGGGAGGAGAGGCTAGATTCTGCCCTTCTGAGCTGGGAATTTCTGGTTAAAGGCTTATTGTGCATGCTTACTTGAACTGCTTGGTTCTGAAATCAGTACGCCTTGTTTGCTGTAGCATAGACTAGATTCAGGCCGGCTGGATTTAGCTTTGTTTGTATAACTTGTGCACTGATTCAGGCCATCTTTTTTGGAGTAGGTTTACCCAAGTGGCAGGATTGTGCAGTTAGAACTTGTCTGATTGAAGACTGCTGGAACAGGGCTCAGTTTTATCTTTTTAACTGGTTAATTGGGTAAAGTGTTGTTTTGATTGTATCTGCTCTATTTTCTGGGGGGGGGGATATATATATATATATATATATATATATATATATATATATATATATATATACACACGTGTTTCTCGCCTTTCTGAACTAGTATAGTCCAGTTTTCATGTTGTTGCTGAATCCAGGGCTGTGTTACACGTTTCTGTGTTGCCATACCTTACTTGGATAGAAGGAAGTTTCTCTGTTCACCTGTGAGAGAGGTGAGTTTTAAGCAGGCTATCTGTCCCTGGAGGAGTGGTTTCAGCCCAGAAGTTAGTAGTTTATTGGCCTTTTATGGGCTAATTTTGATTGTATCTGCTCTATTTTCTGAAAAAAATATACTTGTTTCCCACCTTTCTGAACTAGTATAGTCCAGTTTTCAGGTTATTGCTGAATCCAGGGCTGTGTTACAAGTTTCTGTGTTTCCATTACCTTACTTGGATAGAAGGAAATTTCTCTGTTCACCTGTGAGAGAGGGGAGCTTGAGCAGCCTATCTGTCCCTGGAGGAGTGGTTTCAGCCCAGAAGTTAGTAGTTTATTGGCCTTTTATGGGCTAATTTTGATTGTATCTGCTCTATTTTCTGAAAAAATATATACTTGTTTCCCACCTTTCTGAACTAGTATAGTCCAGTTTTCAGGTTATTGCTGAATCCAGGGATGTGTTACAAGTTTCTGTGTTGCCATTACCTTACTTGGATAGAAGGAAATTTCTCTGTTCACCTGTGAGAGAGGGGAGCTTGAGCAGCCTATCTGTCCCTGGAGGAGTGGTTTCAGCCCAGAAGTTAGTAGTTTATTGACCATTTTGGGCTAATTTCTCTCTCTTTCACTTCCCTGCTATAAAAACATCATTTGCACAGTTTTTACGCTTGTATTCTGCTCAGCAAGTGCCTTCCAGGTGTTCTGCAGAGTCTACAGCAGCAGAGAGACAAAAGACTGACTTTGGAGTGATTAAGTATCACTTTTCTGCTTTTCTTGCTGTCTTAACTAATTCCGGCTAAAACGCCAGGTTTTTTTAGCGAATCTGTGATTTAAAAAGTTTGTTATTGTATACAACTCCGCACAGCTCCTCGTGGTGTCCTGCAGAGTGATACAGGCAACAGAGAGACCCAAGAGAGACTTTTCCAGATTTAAGTATTTTTTTTTCTCTGTTTTTTTGCTCCAACTGCTTTTTCCCACCTAAAAAGCGAATTTCTAACTTATCTGTGCTTTAAAAAGTTTAAATTGCATTTGCCTTCTGCTTTTTACAGTTTTTGCATTTGTTTTATATCAATTTAAGTTGTTTTTGTATTGTATAACTGTTGTAGGCTACACACTAAAGTGTGCTAGCCTGGTTATAGCATTTACAGTGTTTTCTGTGTGTTTTTCTGCTGTTTCCTGAAAAAAAAAATTCTTTTTTCCCGCCTTTGCTGAACTAGATTAGTCCAGATTTCAGGTTTTGCTGAATTCCGGACTGTGGTATAGTTTCCTGTGTTGCCCATATCCTTACTTGGATAGGAGGAAGCTTCTCTGTTCACCAGTGAGAGTGGGGAGCTTTGAGCAGCCTGTCTGTCCCTGGAGGAGTGGTCTCAGCCCTGAAACCAGTAGCTTATTGGCCGTTTTGGGTCAGTTCCTATCTCTTTCAGTTTCCCTGCTTTAAAACCCGCATTTGCGCGGTTTTGCGCCAGTATACAACTCCGCACAGCTCCTCGTGGTGTCCTGCAGAGTGATACAGGCAACAGAGAGACCCAAGAGAGACTTTTCCAGATTTAAGTATTTTTTCTTTGTTTTTTTACTCCAACTGTCTTTTCCCGCCTAAAAAGCAAATTTCTAACTGATCTTTGCTTTAAAAAGTTTAAATTGCATTTGCCTTCTGCTTTTTACAGTCTTTGCACTTGTTTTATATCAATTTAAGCCGTTTTTGTATTGTATAACTGTTGTAGGCTACACACTAAAGTGTGCTAGCCTATTTATAGCATTTACAGTGTTTTCTGTGTGTTTTTCTACTGTTTCCTGAAAAAAAACAAAAAAAAAAAAAAATATTCTCTTTTCCCACCTTTGCTAAATTAGATTAGTCCAGATTTCAGGTTTTGCTGAAATCCGGACTGTGGTATAGTTTCCTGTGTTGCCCATATCCTTACTTGGATAGGAGGAAGCTTCTCTGTTCACCAGTGAGAGTGGGGAGCTTTGAGCAGCCTATCTGTCCCTGGAGGAGTGGTCTCAGCCCTGAAACTAGTAGCCTATTGGCCGTTTTGGGTCAATTCCTATCTCTTTCAGTTTCCCTGCTATAAAACTCGCATTTGCGTGGTTTTGCGCCAGTATACAACTCTGCACAGCTTCTCGTGGTGTCCTGCAGAGTGATACAGGCAACAGAGAGACCCAAGAGAGACTTTTCCAGATTTAAGCATTTTTTTCTCTGTTTTTTAGCTTTGACTGCCTTTTCCCGCTTAAAAAGCGAATTTGTAACTGATCTGTGCTTTAAAAAGTTTAAATTGCTTTTGCCTTCTGCTTTTTACAGTTTTTGCACTTGTTTTATATGAATTTAAGTTATTTTTGTATTGTATAACTGTTGTAGGCTACACACTAAAGTACGCTAGCCTTTTTATAGCATTTACAGTGTTTTCTGTGTGTTTTTCTGCTGTTTCCTGAAAAAATCAAAAACAAAAATATTCTCTTTTCCCGCCTTTCCTGAACTAGGTTAGTCCAGATTTCAGGTTTTGCTGAATTCCGGACTGTGGTATAGTTTCCTGTGTTGCCCATATCCTTACTTGGATAGGAGGAAGCTTCTCTGTTCACCAGTGAGAGTGGGGAGCTTAGAGCAGCCTATCTGTCCCTGGAGGAGTGGTTCAGCCCTGAAACTACTAGCTTATTGGCCGGTTTGGGTCAATTCCTATCTCTTTCAGTTTCCCTGCTTTAAAAACCGCATTTGCATAGTTTTGCATGATTTTGCGCATAGCACAGCATCGTGCAGCGCTGCTTAAACGGGTTTAAACTATTCCCGGCTCCACAAAGTCTGCTCTTCACTTTTTCCCTTAGAACTGTTCTAAATCTCAAAGTAAGCACTCTATTTTCATTCTAAAGCCCTGCACTTGCTCGTATAAGTAATCTTATAAGTAAGCACTAATAAACTAAAGCACTACACCCTCTTATACTCCCTTTAAGTACTTGGCTCCCTATTGGTCCTTTTTGATCAGTCAAATACTTATACTATTCTGACATGTCCAAAAGTCAGTTTCGGGTTTATTTTCCAGTCCAGCTGGTGAATCTGGGAATCTTGAGGCAATGTTACAACTGCCTTATGTACACAGACCGCCCTATCCTCCTCCTCCCAACAAGCTCAAATATATGTGAGAGATGCAACTATATAGCCAAACTGGAGGCTGAGCTCTCTCAACCCAGTAGGGATGCAGTCAGTCAGGAGGAGAAGGTAACCACACACACCACAAATCCAGTCTCACATAGACCTATTGCAACAGCAAACCAAACACATAAACACACAAAACATACTGAGGCTCTAAATAAAAATCTGCCCAAGCAGCAGAGACCTCCAAAGCAGACATCCAAGCAACTGCTACCCCACAACAATACCCACGTATTACATAGTTCGCAAAGTCAGTGTGCCACACAGTCACAGCCCTTAAGGCTAAACAACACACCTAATACACTTGTAATAGGTGACTCTGTTGTCAGACACAATGACGTCCCACTCACCAGGCTGACAAGGAGAAGGTCACTGTAAGCTGCCTGTCGGGTGCCAAGATCTGCCACATAAGCCAAGCACTCATGTCACTCCAAAGCAAGTACAAATATGACTCTGTCATTGTCCATGCGGGTGTGAATGACCTGAGACGTGCCTCCCTGGACTACATGAAAAGAGACATAGAGGAGCTCTCTGATCATGTAGCCCAGACCGATATGACCTTGACCTTGAGTATCATCTTACCCTCACCAAGAGTGATGCCACAGTATAAAGACAAAATGATCAATTTTAACAATTGGCTAAAGTATTGGTGTCATTCAAAGGGGATCCAGTGTCTGTCAGCCTGGGATGACATGCTCGACAAGCCACATTGCTTTGCTAGGGATGGCTTGCACCTGTCACCCCTGGGCTTTTGAATACTGGCTAAGGCTCTTGCCACCCCCATAGTGCCTTTTTTAGGCAAGGCTCAAAAGACAAACCCAACTCCATAGACAACACAAGGAAAAAGAAACTAAGGGTAATGCTGCTCAATGCCAGAAGTGTAAACCTCAAGTTGCACGCACTCGAGGCTCTCCTCAGTATGGAGAATATCGATATCTGTGCAGTAACAGAAACCTGGTTCAAGGCTCCCGAGAGCACCCCAGCACTACCAGGTTATACCTCATACCATGCTTTTCGGCCCCAAAACTCGTACCGAACCACAAAAGGAGGGTGAGTATCCATATTCATCAAAGATACCTACACCTCCAGGTTAGTGGCACTGCACAAAGCATCGGAGACCATCCATGTGCAACTAACAGTGGGCAAAACTGCCTTTCAGTTTGTAGCCCGCTACAGACCACCCTCCTAAACTCAGGAAACCCACTCGGCTTTCCTGAGAACACTGGAGAACATGAAGGTCTCTCCAAGCACCATTATATTGGGTGACTTCAACTACCCAAACATAGACTGCGAGCACTAGTCAAGCCCCAACACTCTCGCCCAATTATTCCTAGAATTTATAAACTCAAATGCTATGGAACAACTGGTCACCACTCCCACAAGAGGAGAAAACATATTGGACCTGATCATCACCAACATGGGGACTCTGTGTTCCATACCAGAGGTATACCTTTCATTGGTAAGATCTGACCATAAATTAATCTCACTGGACATCCATATCCCATCCCCACCCCCAGCCAAGGAAACCACTGTGAAGAACTTCTGAAAAGCAAACTTCACACTTCTGAAAACAGAGGTGGAATCCTTCAAAGCCCCCGGGCCAGTGGAAAATACGGCCCAAACCACAGAATCCTTTACAAACGCATTCTTTGGACACCTACAGGAATGCATGGATCGTGCTATCCCAAATAAAACCAAGACTCACTCCTCCAAAGGCAGGAGACCTGTCTGGTGGACCCCAGCCATAAATAAACTATACAACAGAAGGAGGAAGCTACTACATGATAGAGCAAAATCCCAAAAAGGGAAGGCATCTCTGATCAGTACTAGCAAGAAACTACGATCCCTCATAAAATCATCTAAGGCCAGCTTTGAAAGAAAAATTGCACAAGACGCTAAAGATAATCACAAGGCCTTCTTTAGTTATGTCAGGAACCTGGCTGGCAACTCCCAGATATGCTCTGAGCTAGTGCAAAATGACAAAAAATACACTGAACCCACAGACATTGCCAACATCCTGGCAGACAGGTTGAGTGCAAACATCTCCCCCCTTCCCCCCCCCAAAAGAGCAAAGGTCTATCCCAACAGAGTGTAGCCTCCCTGACATCACAGATGCACAAGTGAGAGCTTCCCTCTCCAAAGCAAAAACACAGTATCAATGGGACCGGACGGTGTCCCGGGCTGCGTCTTACATGAGCTCCAAGAAGAACTGAACCCTCACATAAAGTCACTGTTCAGTCTCAGCCTTACTACAGGATATGTACCCAAGGAATGGCGTACAGCAACAGTGGTCCCACTCCACAAAGGTGGTGCCACAACGGACCCCGGAAACTATCACCCTATAAGCCTGACTAGCCTGGTCTGCAAAGCTATGGAGCGTATCATCATGGAACTCATAAACAAAGACATTGGGAACCTCCAAACACTGGATCCTACCCAATTCGGCTTTGTTAAGGGCAGATCTTGCCTCTTGAAACTGGTCGACTTCTTTGAAACAGTCACCAAGCCCATAGATGAAGGGAAGGTAGTCCACACAGCCTACCTGGATCTCGCAAAAGCTTTTGACACAATACCCCACTTGGACATGATAAATAAGCTCACCAGCTTCAATATCAACCCCTATGTCACAAGATAGGTTGCAAACTGGCTCTGGGATAGAACCCACATGGTCAGAATTGCAGGTGCCATGTCAGACTCTAAACCAGTTACAAGTGGCGTCCCACAAGGCTCAGTCCTGGGACCTCTCTTGTTCGGTATATATTTATCTGAGGTACAGGTTAACATGGGAGGACTATGGCTGACCTAGTTCGCAGATGACTGCAAACTGGGTGCCATAATCGACTCACCGACTGACATAAGCATCCTCCAAAAGGGTCTCACAGAGAGGGATAACTGGTGCCAGAGCCATGGCCTAAAGCTAAATGTCAAAAAGTGCATAGTCATCCCCTTTGGGAAAAACAAAGTGCCCACAAATTACCACATAGGTGGTAATCCATTAAGTACAGAAGAAGTAATTAGGGATTTGGGGACCCAAGTAGATAGCAATGTCTCCTTTGACAATCACGTTGCCAAAGTGGTTAGAAAGACCTTCTATATAGCCCACCTTATCACAAAAGGGTTCACATCTAGATCAAGAGAGGTCATTGTGCCCCTCTACGCATCACTCATCAGGCCCATAATTGAATACAATGCCCCATTTGGGATGTACCTTACCCGACACCTGCAGCAACTGGAAAGACCCCAAAAGTACCTCACCAAGAGGATCAAGGGACTCAAACAGATGCCCTACGCAGTTAGACTAAAGAAACTCCAGCTCTACTCGGTTGCTTACTGCCTACTCAGAAGCAATCTGTGCCTGACATATAAAGCCATGTCCAACCCAGAATTAATGGGCATGCTCCACCTCAGGAAATCCAAATCCCTTAGAGCTACACACTCCAGGGACTTAAACCTCAGCACAGAAATAAATAGGACATGCTGGAGGGACAGATTCATATCCCAGAGGCTCCCCTCATTCTGGAACAAAATCCCAATCCATGTTAGGCAGAGCCCCTCAATGATCCTCTTCAAGAGAAATCTTGATGAGTGGATGGGAGATCGTAGGTTTACCCCTGGGATCTCTTCTGTGTCCCTACTAGACAGAGGCACAGTAAACTAACCTCAAAAGGGCTATCTTCTGTGACCTACTATACAGAGGCATAGTCAACTAATCTAAAAGGGTGGCAAAAGCCAAACACACTCTGGCTAGGCTTATAAATGCCCTAGGGCAGTATCATCCTATGAACTTATATATATATATATATATATATATATATATATATATATATTTATTTATTTATTTATTTATTTATATATATATATATATATATATATATATATATATATATATACAGAGAGATATGTGTGTGTGTGTGTGTGTGTGTGTGTGTGTGTGTGTGTGTGTGTGTGTGTGTGTGTGTGTGTGTGTGTGTGTGTGTGTGTGCATATAGATAGGTGGATGGATAGCTAGACATAGATACCTAAGTCTTATATTGTGATGGATCAAAAAACTTCCAGCTTTAAGAAATGCCCAAAATGTGGGCATAAAATTCCCCCACAAGACTCCCCAGTTATGTACAGTCTGTTTGGGGGTGGTGCATTTTAATGCCTCGTATGATATCTGTGCTGCCTTTGGGCTAAGAACCTTATCAGAAAGGAGGAATAAACTTATCCTTAAAGGACTCCTTTTTTTTTTTTTTTTTTGATCCGGAGCCTATCTTCTGATAAAGCTCTCAAAGCTAAGGATTCAGAACCAAGGAAATGTCTGCCTGAGTCTTCAGGCCCAGTTTCAATTCCAAAGACCCTGAGACTCAAACAGCACATGGCTCAAACTCTGACTTATACCCCAACTTTGGAACCACAGCCACTGGCTCCTATTACTGTTCAGTATTTTCCCAAGAGAGTGGAGAAGCCTGCCTGTAGACATTCTTTGGCCCCTGTCTACAAGGTCTTTTAAATTTTACATGAGCACCTCTGAAGTTGATTTGGATCACCTGTTGCAGAAGTTTATCAGAACCCAAATCACAATGGAGGACACTGTATCTTCATCGGTTCCAAAGCCAATTGGATCTGTATTCTTCACACTGATCCAGACTCCCTTACCATTCCATGCTTTGATTCCACTCTCCTTGGGTCCATTTAGTCACCTGGATCCTGTGGCCCAGGAGGGTCTATATTGGATGCTCGAACTTTTAAATGTTTGAGTGTCATATGGTCGACACCATATGATCAAACTTTTGAAAGTTCAAACGTTTTAATGGAGATCTCCGTACAGCATGGAATGGGAAGATTTCCCTTTTCTGCAGTGTAGTGTGATCTCGGAGTTGGTATATTTAAAGAGCGGGGAGGTGGAGGGGGGCTTGCCCCACTGCTTAAAATGTTCAGGTAGGTTATTTGTGTTTTTTTTTTTTTTTTGGATGTTCGAACTTTTAAAAGTTCAACCATATGGTGTCAACCATATGACACTCGAACTTTTAAACATTCGAGCATCCAATATAGACCCCGGCCCAGAAGACATTGATTTAGGTTTCATGGGCTCATAGGGTTTTTGGATTTGATTCACTGTTAACATTGGAATGTAATTACCCTCTGTGATTTTATCAGCTGCCTGTTGCTTTTTTTTCTCATTTCTAGTATTATTTTGTATCTAGTTTGCTATTGTATATGTCTTACATAATTGTGGAGCTTTTCTCCCTAGGCCTCCACTGAAAAAGGGCTCTAGCTCTGTTGGACAAACCTAGTCAACAAATGTCAAATAAATAATAAAAATAAATAAAAATTCCTGCTTCTGTCGCATTCAGTGATGGAGTCTCTGAGCTGAAAGATCGAGTGGATGACTCCTCTAGTTTTATTACAGATGTCAGCCTTTGAAACCTCGGCTCCAGTCCCTTCCTTGGTGTCAACCACTCAGTCGGATCCAAAGAGTCCACCTGGGTGGTTTGCTAAGTCTCCATTTAGAGATTTGGATCTGGTTTCTTCAGATTCCACAGAGGTTGGAGCAGCTTTCCAAGCACAGGTGAGGATCACCTCTCCCCTCAAGGTAGATCCACAGGGCCATCTGACTACATGCTCTGAATGCTCTGATGGCTTAGTGGTTAATTACTGTGATTGTAGGGCACAGGGTCCTGAGTTCAAGACCTGCAAAGGCTGTTTATTTTGTTTCTGGCCAGGACAGCGGCTGTTGCATACAGAGTGATTAAGGCACTTTTTTCTGGCTAGGCTTATAAATGCCTTCGGGCAGATAGCCTATTACCTACCTATGAACCTATGAACATATCCACCCCATGACCCATGATGTTTGAGTTTGTCTTCTCAACAGGTATCATATGGGCAGACCCAGTCCATAGACCTCAAATCTTCTGCTTTACCACAGAGACTGTCCTCAGAGGACTCAAGACCATCATCCACTGAGCCACTTAAGAAGAGGGCATGCAAGAGGAAGCACCTAATGAGTCTGTCAATTTGGATACTGATTCATATGATGGAGTGGACTCCCCACAATCACCTCCCAAGGACATGTCCTTTAAAGAGATTTTGGAGCTCATGAGACAGAGGGGATCCTCTCCAACCAAGCCTCCTTCTCATGACATAGCAGTACTATTTGAGGCATACAGAACAACCCCTTCTACTTCTTGGGTTGTCCCACTAGCTGAGAAAATGGTGGGGTTAGCAGTGAGAAGGTTGTGGATGGAATCCGACGTGTAGGTCAGTCCCAAATAAGACTGACAAGATACTTTGCCTTCCAAGGTGAAGCCATTCTGGCCAGAGTCTCCTACAGTGGACTCCATTATACCTGCGGCAGCCACCAAGAAAGAGTTGTCAGAAAACTGTTCATCAATCCATCTGCCCAATAAGTTCAGGCTATGTATAGACTGGGGAAGTGGTTGTATGCTTCCTCTTCTTTTGCAGTCTGAGACACAAACTATACCGCTCATATGAGCATGTTCCAGAGGGATTCCACTCAGCAAGCCTTATCTGCCCTGAAGAACTCCATTGCCCTTCTGGGTCCCTCTTCCAGTAGTAGCTATAACTAAGGATGCCTCCTCCCTTGGGTGGGTGGGGGGACATTGTGAAGGGAGAATGGACTGAGGTTCTTTGTCAGATTCAGATGATTGTCTTCACTTAAATGCCTTAGAGATGAGGGTGGTTCTCCTTGTGTTGCAGGAACTACAAGGCTGGCTTCCTGCAGGAGTGATAAACATTCAGGTAGACAATATGACAGCAGTCTGGTATATAAACAAGGAGAGGTGGGATCTTATTTTCTCTGTTGCAAAACCATGAGGATATGTCAGTGGATGATGGCCTGTCACTGCTTTCAGACAGGAAGACCAGCTCCTGGGTGATTCAACAACCTTGTGGACAGGCTTATGAGGAATCTCCACCTGTTTCACAAGTGGTCCCTGAATCCAGCAATAGCAAAGGAGATGTTCAAGTTCTGGGTCAAACTATGTTGCAGTCTGTTTGCTATCCCACAGAACACCAAGCGCACAGAGTTTTTTTACCATCCTCCCTATAAGAGACAGAACCCCAGGAGTGCTCTGGCCATTGGGCTCCAAGGCTACTTTATGTATATCCGTCATTCCACTCATGAAAGCCATTTGGTGCAAGGCCAGAGCATACCTCCCAACATCTTAATGCAAGAAATCTGGACAAAGTCTAAAGGAATGGGGGGACAAAGGTCCAAAAATAGGGACAAATGTTAAATATTGCTCTTATAAACTTAGAAAATTGCTAGAATAAGTGGATTTGTGTTATCATGCATTTTCCGAAGGATGTTAATTCTGAAACTCAAATGCACGTCATTATTTAGTGACTTTAATCTTCATTAATATGCCAGAAAACTACAAATTTTATGAGGAACAGACTGAAAATGTGAGGCTAAATTATGGACATTCTGCGAAAATCTGGACAGTTGAGAGGTATGGGCCAGAGTCATCTTCACTCATTCAGATATAGTTTCCCCTTCTACAATCTTACCTGAAGAAATTTGTTTGGTTCCTCTATCCACTACTAGATCTCATCACTAACATATCTGGAGACCTTCATCTGGACCTACCCAACCTGAAACTTGCCGCATAGTTTCTCCAGTTGCAGAGATGGCACAGGACACTTCCCTCACCCCTTATGTTTTATGCATAATTACAGCTTCTGAGAAATTGTCTTTGCATAAAGTGTAGTGCAGTAAATGGAAAAAAAATCTTATTTAGGCTAAACCTCATAATGTAGAACCCTTCTCACCTTCTGTGGGGAATGTTCTGTTTCGGTTCTTCAGTGTTTTCTTCAGGGTCCAGATTGTCTAGTATCAAAATACAGTTGGCAGCCATTTCCTCCTTCCATGTTGGGTTTCAAGAGTCTTCTCTGACTTCTCATAAGTTATGCAAAGCCTTTCTAAAAGGTACCTTCTATTTGTGGTCTCCTATAAAATATCCATTTCCTTCTTGGAACTTAAATTTCATCGTGGAAGCTGTGTCCAAACCACCATTAAAGCCAGCAGCATATGCAGAACTAAAATTCTTATCTTGGAAAATTATACTGTTAGTGGCCATCACTTCAGCCAGGAAAATTTGTGAACTACATTCCTTATCCTCTGCCCCTCTGTACATCATATTCCATAAAGGACAGGGTTACTCTGAGAGCCAGTCCTTCCCTTCTTTCTAAGGTAACTTCTGAGACCAACCTTTTACAGCCCATGCGTCTCCCAGTGTTTTTCCTAATTATTAGAACAAAGGAGAGTATACTTTACATACATTGGAGGTACACAGACAGCTTTGCTTCTATATTCCCAGGACAACTGCCTTCTGAAAAGATGAACAGCTGTTTGTTTCTTTGTCATAATAACAAACTGGTCAAAAAGGGTCAAAGATTTCCTTGTTCAGATAGTTGTCGGACTATATAGGTTCATAGGTTGGTACTAGGCTATCGGCCCTAGGGCCTATACAAGCCTAGCCATAACAATTCCCTGGCTATTTCTTCTGACAATATTTACTTCCCTGGACCCCTGTCTAGCAGGGCGACTGACATGATCCCTGGAATGAATTTCCTATCTCCCATCCAATCGTCAAGGTTCCTTTTGAAGAGAGCCAAAGAGGCACTCTGCTTGACTTGTATGGGCAGTCTGTTCCAGAGTCTGGTGAGTCTCTGGGTCAGGAACCTATGCCTCCAGCATGCTTTGTTTATTGTGATGACAATGTTTAGATCCCTGGAGTGAGTGGCCATGAAGGACTGGGATTTCTTTAAGTGTAGCATGTCCAACAGCTCTGGGTTTGACATGGCCTTGTATGTTAAGCAGAGATCACCTCTGAGTAGACGATATGCGACAGAGTATAGCTGGAGTTTTTTTAGATGGTCAACATAGGGCATCTGCTTTAGGCCTGTGATTCTTTTAGTGAGGTATTTCTGCGGCCTTTCCAGTTGTTGCAGATGTCTTGAGAGGTACATACCAAACGGGCCGTTGTATTCTATTATGGGTCTAATGAGGGATGAGTACAGTGGGACAATGACCTCCTTTTTTCTGGATGAAAAGCCCTTAGTAATGAGGTGTGCCACATAGAAGGATTTCCTGACTGTTGTGGCGATGTGGTTATTGAAGGTGAGACCACTGTCTACATGTGTCCCTAAGTCTCTTATCACACTTTCGGTGTTTAGTGTACTGCCACCTATGTGGTAATTCATGGGTATATGTTTTTACCCAAAGTGGATAACTATACATTTCTTGGCATTGAGCTTGAGCCCATGGCTCTGGCACATCTCAAAATAAAACTTAGCTATGCAAACCTAAAGTTAATTCCTCTAGGGCCTTAGCAACAACTACAGCCTTTCTTCAAGTCTCTATCCTTGGTTGAAAATTATCAACGAAAGTTACTAGTCCAATATGACAACTCACCCTCCTTCCCCCTGCCAGGGTCTACATCTAAAAGTCTTGGGTCTATATTACTGTGTCGAAAGACTTGTTTGCTGAACACATCTTAATCGACATGGAAATATCAACTTGTCAAAAACCCGAACAGCCGAGTCAGCAAATTTTTTCCCAGGGGGAAAAAAATCACTCTGCCATCATCAGGGATTTGCCCTTTTCCCCACTGTAGTGCAATCTTGGAGTTGGTATATTTAGTTAGGGGGGCGTGAGGGGCAAAGCCCCCCCAGGTTGTAGGGTTTGAAAGTGTGTTTTTCTTCTGTATGGCTGAGCGATTTTTTTTTTCCCCTGGGAAAAAATTCGCTAACTCAACCATTCAGGTTTTTGACAAGTTGATATTTCCATGTCGATTAAGACATGTTCGATGAACATGTCTTTCAACATGGTACTATAGACCCAAAGTCTTTTATCCTAGCTCAGAGTTAGTACAGATATGATTAAATCAGGCGCCAGACTCCATCTAAGTTAGTCAGTGAGGAGCAGCTCATTGTGGGTAAAAAAGTTTAGGAAGGGCTCGAGGCTGTATCACTAAATCAGCTGGATTGGATTCATGCTGAGCTCAAGGTCCTGTATGTTGTATCAGATGGACTATAATGAAAGGATCTATTCTTATCCTATTGGACTTTCATATCCTGTTCATTCAGTCCGTCCAGTCCAACATATGGGTCAGAATCCCCAACTATGTATGTACAGGGTGGCCTCAAGACAGGAGACCCTTCAGGATGGAATGCCCAAAGAAAACTCAGTATCTGAAAATACAGTCCAACTTGTAATGCTAGACAGAAATATGTGTTGAAGATCAGATAGATTAGCAACTTTTTTCCAAGGATAGAGACTTGCAAAAAGGGTGTAGAATTTGCTATTTATTACCCAATCCCCTAAAATGAATACCACTGTAAAACATTAAAAAAAGCAAAATGGATCCTTGTTCAACTTGACCTTCTCCTAAGATCTGTACTGCTCATGGTCAATCAGATACACTCTCACCTAGCACCTACACTAATTAGACAACCTTCTTTAAGCGTCAGAATCCACACATACTCCACCCCTACACTGCACGCCCCTACTCTATTGTGTGCATATACTCTATACTAGGTCCAAAACTCTGGAAAAGTATTCCTACACAGATAAAAGATTTCTGCTGTCATCAGTCAAATGTCATTGCATCTCATCCAGCTGTAACACCTAACCTGAACTGCATCACATATTTTTTTTTCTTCTAGTAATGTTGTTATTGTTCTTCATATGGCACATTCTGTTGAACCAGTCTGCACCTGTCACTCAAATAAGCTTTTGCTTAACATAACTTTTCCTTCCAGTTTATTTACAAAATCTAACATCCTTCATTTTTTCCCTACCCTGTCTTTCACACTTAGACAACACACAGCTGTAATTATCACAGAGACACCTCACTTTCTACATGAGTTTTTGTTGCTTTATGGTAAATAGTGTATATTACAATTATATATATTACTTTCATTTTTCTTAGCTGATGATATATTGTGGATGTGTATTTTCATGATACTCTTACTCTCTCTCACTAAATGTAATTCTGACTTTCTTTGCATTCCCAGGCTGAGACTGAAACTGGTTGCTTGTGATCACTGCTCTTGTTGGGTAAATAAATAAAAGAAGTTTAGTCTTGCTACATTGTTCTGTAGCATTCCTTTTCACTGGCCTTATGATTCAAAGAATTCCTCTCTGTCCATGCTAATTGCACAGCAAAGGTTGGTCAATTAATGCAACGCAGAAATTCTGATTCAGAGACATGGTAAAGCTGCACTTAAAAATCACATCATTAGTGTCTCATTACCATGTCTCTGAATTAAACAATGCACAGTCTGACCGTTTATTAGCAAAGGCACCCCTTACACACACACAAATACAGACACACACACACACACACACACACACACACACACACACACACACACACACACACACACACACACACACACACACATACGCACACACACACACACATACGCAGACTCACAGTCTTAGAATTTCACACATTGACATTCATACACACACACACACACACACATACTCACACTCACGCAGACGTGCTGTCACTCACAGAAAGGCTCACCCATGCTCTTGCACATGTGCTGCAACCCACTCACGTGTATGTATGTGTGTATATATATATATATATATATATATATATATATATATAGGTTTACCTTTAAAATGTCCCTTTAAAATGTCCCAACATACGTGTGATTGTTCATGTACCCAACTTGTAATGTCGGAAACTGCACCCTCGAATCCTCAAAAGAGCAAATCTGCTCCCCAAAGAATGTCTACACTCTGGGAATGTCAACTTTGTTCGAAACACCCGTCGCTTCTGGATGACTAGTACTACTGTTATGCAGGGGGGGCAAGCCCTCCTGCACCCCCACATCCCCTACTAATTATATATATACTAACTCCAAGATCGCACTACAGTGAGAGAAGGGATAGATGTCCCGACCCCCACTATAGTGCGATCTCCATTCAGAATGCCGAATTCACATGAGCAAATGCACAGTGGCATTCGCTCTTTTGTGAGTTCAGCAATTTATAGTTCGCTAATATGAACTTTTGAAAACAGCCTTTCACACATCTGACCATCATAGATGTACACTTCGACATTTTAAAAGTAAAGCTATAAATAAAAAAAAAAAAAAATATATATATATATATATATATATATATATATATATATAAACTCAACATCCAGTACCTAACCCCCTGTTGTGCGACCACCACTCATTATGCCTCTTCAGATACGCATACACTTTAATGTACATACACACACTGACACACCCTAACCCCATTGCTCTGTTGGACTGAATGTCAATCAAGATTTTTTTTCCTGGAGAAAAACTTTACATAGCTGAGCAAAAAGTGGGCACAGCAGCATAATTAGGGTGGGCCAAAGGAGGCAGCCTTCCCAGATGCAAAGTGTCAGGGGGCTTTTTCGGGTCTATCAGGTCTTCAGTGCATTACTGTGCTTTGCTACAGTTTAAGATTTTTTTTTTAAAGAAAAGACCTGGCTTGCTCCTTACATTCGGAGCACCAAATTGGGTGGACTGCTCCAATTAGGAGAGCTTAATCCCTGGAATGGACCTTTATTTTATTTTTTTTATTTTTTTGTTCCTTAACTTAAAGTTGGGGGTGCCAGATAAGAAGACAGCAGTGACTGCCAAAATAGCTATATGGCTGCACTTCTGAGGGGCACAACTATTTCTGGAAGAAACCACATAGTTGATAAGCATTAGCCATTCCCCCATTGCTTTTCCAATGAAACAGCTTTCTGTGCTATGGTCTGCAAGAGGAGGAAACCATAGTGATGGTGCAGTCTATAAATTGCAAAGACTTACTTCAATGAGAAACTTCTGAGATAATGCTTCCTCATCATGGTAAGACTTTCAATTCGCCCCAGTCTTTTTCCTGTTTGTTGTCTTGTTGGGTAACCAGTTTTAGTGGTTTTCGCTGAAGTTTTACTGTTCATGTTGAGTCTGAAAAAATGAGAAGTTGAGTTTATAGTGAAATAAAAGCATTTTACCTCCTTTGTTCATCGGTGATATGTGTATTACATGAGCTTATTTCTTTACTTTTCTTGTGACTAAGAAGTGTACTTCAACTGTTACTTTGTCATGGAATATACTGCTGTCAAAGAAAAAGGTGAAGCTAATATAAAGGTAGCATCTTGTCATATCTTCATTTGTTTTGGTGGACTTCATTTTATGTGCATTTGTTGTTTTGCAAAGTATTCAGATGTTTTTTTGCCTCAAGTCTGATAAGATGCAGTAGTTATTTTATTTTTTTTTTTTGCCTTAGTTCTGATAAGATGCTTTAGATTTTAATTAATTACATATTTTGATAGCCTGATGCCTTTCTTTAGTGACAAATTATTATATGTTCCAATTTGTATGGATGATTTTTCCAAAATGACAGTCATGCCTACAATTTTAGTTTTTATTTTATTTTATTTTCCACCACAATCTTAGTATTATACCAGATGAGAGTCTTGGTTTCTAGATTGTATTTGATATTTAGGTACGTGCGTATTACCGCAACCACACATTGTCAGCATCCAAGACATTCTCGGCAACATTCCATTCTCAGTGAACTACTGTGCTGCCGAGAATGCCGTGAATGCTGAGAATATGTGGTTGCGATAATACGTTAACCATATTTTAAACTGTCCTTGTATGCAATTGTGGTGTTATTTTTTTCAGCGTGGTTGCGTTAAAAAAAAAGTGTTATCGCAACCACACTGAAAACATAAGCAGAAGACACTTTTTTTTTTTTAAGACAGTATTATCGCTACCACGCTTGGCGACGCTTTCTGAGTTGGCTGTTATGCAACAACACTTCCCCTTGGAAAACAGTGTTACAGAAGAGCTTGCCTGAATGTTTTGTTTTGGGGGGAAAAGTCAACTTCTGTTATCAGCTTTATTTCTGTATTTCTGCAATATTTTCCAATGCAATCATATTAGATTAGATGACTTGCTTGAAATCTGTGTCCTCACAACCATGCTAAATATATGTACTAACTTTTAGACGGATATACTTCACAACAGTGGGGGGGATACTCCAAGGTAAAACAATGTCAGGTGTAGCATACATTCCTCCACATTATCGCCAAACCAGACATAGTCATTCCGGTAGCTGTACGTACACTTTAGACACTTTAGAATATGAACATGAACGTGCTAGATGGCCGGAGAGAAAGCTGACAATGTGTGAGGTTGCAATAATATGTAAGTACCGATATTTAATCTAATAAGTAGGAAGATAATTCTTTGATTTACTTTGCTTTTGGCTTTTGGACTGTATAAATTTGTATATATATTTTTTTAAAACCCAACAACGAAAAGCAAAGGGAGACAAGCACCAGGCTTCCAATAATCCAGTCTTGTTGTAAAACTTTAAAAGTCTTTTAATACGTGCACTAGGTAAGCGCTTTCACTAACCACTTCATCAGAAGGTCTGATGAAGCGGTTAGTGAAAGCGCTTACCTAGTGCACGTATTAAAAGACTTTTAAAGTTTTACAAGAAGACTGGATTATTGGAAGCCTGGTGGTTGCCGCTCTCTTCTTTTCGTTGTTGGGTTTTACATATATATTGTTACGGTCAGTGGAGAGGCATTTGCTCTAGTGGGTGTGCTGTTTTTTGCTGTTATCACTATATATTTTTTTTGTTTACTTCTCCACAGGACTTCTGGTTCACCTTCCTGCACCCATCCAACCCAGTCATTACACTGGGGGAGGGAGGAGGGTAAAAGGTGGGCATTCTCAAGCTCGTTAAGAGCCCTACAGCCTATTTGTTCCTGCCCATTAAACCCTATCTGCCCATCTCTTTATCCAATAGTGCGGGTCAGGTGTTAGGAGGTAGGCCAGCTTGCTGGTCCTGGGGAGCATCGTACCTCTCCCATTGCAATACCTCCTGCTACTAGGGAACATGCTAACTCCCTTCCTGTCCTGCCTCTTCTTCAACACAGCAACTGTATGCTCATAGAGCCATGCTCCAAGAGTGTAACACCTTTTGCTTGTACAAGGGGTCCAATTCCAAAAGACTTCCTGTCAGTGTAAGTGAGCACTTGTACTGAGAGCAGGCCTTTTGGAATATGGTGCCCTGTGTAAGCCTGTTTATAGATAAGCCTTACACCGTAGTAAGACACTTACACTGAGATCAAGTCTTTCGGAATTAGGACAGATTTACAGTGGGAGTAACTCTTTTGAAATCTGACCCAAGGTGTCACCCAAGTAGCTAATAAGAGTCACTTCCACTTCCCCCTACTCTGGAAAGGTGAGTCATCAGCAGAATCTTACTCCAATCTGCCCATGCCTGCTCCTACAGGTCACCTGTACAGTAGTCAGAGCTTTATGTGTCTGTGTCATGAATATGGCAGTTTGTGTTTTTTTCTTCTGTCTCCTTAGTAAGGACGGGCAGGAGCCCACCTTACTAATGCATGCTGAGTCTAACCCTACCCCGATCCTAACCCAGTCCCACACTTTATCTTAGAAAACCCTCTTTATATAACACTACCACTGCATAAGACACTCAGAAGCACTTCACATGCAGCAGCACACATATACAGTATTAAATGTATTCTCTTCCATAGGATATTTGCTCTTTTCCTCTATTTCTAATCTTTTTTTTTCCAGTGTTTCAGGTCTCAGCATTGTAATAGGGAGCCCTCCTAAACAGCCACCCACCCTCCACATCACTTCTGATGTACAGCTGTACAACTACTCTATAACTATAAATCTGTAACCACACTATAACTATATCTGTTCTATAAACAAGCCCTACCAATACAACCAGCGTAAATCTCACCTGTTTAATCAGTGCTGACTTATCTTTGCCCTAATTTACTTCTGAAGTAAATGTAAAGGTGTGAAAATAATAAGCCTAACATTAAGAATATATTTGATAAAGTTGAACAGTTCCATAATTTTGTACATCTGTATATTACTATTATCAACATTATTGAAGTGTAGCTCAAAAGCCATTTAAAATAAGGCATCAACCCCAGGCCATGATTTAAGATAAGCAAACCTGCAAGCAATAAATGAAGAAAAGAACTCCTAGCCTCAGACAGCAAAAGAAGTTACTGTGTCTCTCTTACTAAAAGCAAGCTCAGCTTGTCTCTAGAACCCCACCATAGCTTAAGGCAAGCAAGCTTGCAAGTAATAAACAACTTGAAGAACTCACTGCCACAGGCAGAATTAAAAAGCAAGTTCAACTTGTCTTCAAGTGCAGTACCCCCACCAAAGCTTAAGACAAGCAATAATGCAAGCAGTAAACAACTTAAAGAACTCATTGCCACAGACAAAATAATGAAGCCCTGTGTCCCTCATACTAAAAAATCAAGCACAACTTTGACTGACAATGACAGGATATATTAAAAGTGATGTATAATGTTTGCAGCTACAGTTTTGTTGGCACTGTTTGTAAGGTATGATGTCGAGATTATGTTGTTATGGTTTATTTTCATGTATATAAACATAAGATTACTTATGTCGTACATGAAATTTAATAGATATTTTTTGTTTTAAAATAAAGTAAGTACAACTCTTCTTTATGTAACATTATGCAAATTCGCAAATTTCGCTTATTTCTCTAGATTCTGAAAGATTATCAATGCTATACTGCCCAGTAGAGCAAAAACAATAATCTTTGATTCAGAGATGTGATAAAGCCTCAGTGAGCAACAGCTCACTATCAGCTGATTATTGTATCTCTGAATCAAACACTGTGCTGTTAGACCTAATGATGCTAGTGCTCCCCCCTACCAGCCTGTGTGACAGATATCTTCCAAGACACACACACACACACACACACACACACACACACACACACACACACACACACACACACACACACCACTTGTGAATGGCTTCAGAGTTCTTATCCACAGTGGCACTAACATTAATGGGTGTACTCATCAAAAGACAGTAAACACTTTGTCTTTCAGCCTAATTGGCTTGGTAGATCTGTTCTCTGAATTGCTACAAAGCAATATTTCTAGGAGAGAGCATGGGAATAATTAGTATTAGCAGTGTCCCTAGACTGCCACATTTGTCTGCACTACAAGGCTGTGACTTTGTACCTCCATAGCAGTATAGCCAGCACTTGTGTGGTATTTTGTTTGGAGGTCTTTATAACTACTTTGATTGAATTTTTCTTTTCTTTGAATTATAGTCATTTCTTTGGGAACACAACAGTCTTTGAATAGTGTTACTCTTTGATTCACATGTACGCAAGCACACATAACACCTATTGTGACATATGAACTTTGCTATAAATGAGAATTATGTTCAGATCACTATTAAACAGTTTGTCATGTGTATGAGAAACCAATTCCGAGAAGTTCACCTTGACAGAAGACCCCACAAGATTAGGTTCTTAGAATCCATTTATTGAATTCATAAGTAACTGGAGTTATGATTGGAGACCTGATCATAATTCTTTGTAGTGGATAGTTATACTTGCGTCCAGTGTATAACTGGTTAAAAAAGTGTATTATCACAAAATGTGTGACAGCTTTTCAAAGCTGTCACACACTTTGTGCTGCCACAAAAACGGCAATCAGAAGTGAAATGCACGTGCAGTTCACCATTAGCTTTAAGAGCTATTGAGATACTTTGCTGTGCCACATTTGTTGTTTGCATGGTACGCACTGTGAGGTGTCTGTCAGCTTTCACCTCTGTTAGGAGGTTTAGAGTACAGTTCTGTACTGGCTGCTGCCTGTGTTGCAGCCTGATGCTCACTAATAATTAATAAAATGTTATTTTCCCAATTTCTAGTGTAATCAGCATGCTTCATGTAGCACAGAGTTGCTATTTATTAATTTTATAAGCATAATAATGATACCTCATGTATGATATTAATTTTACTAATTCCTTGAATATAAGAGATAGCAACTGCTAAAGTTCTAAAAGTTACCAGATTTAGTAGCCTGTTCATTGTTTTTGTACTTTTTTTTTGTCTTTTTCTAGAAACCTTTGACATTATTGGTCGGATTGTACAATATCTCAGTGGTGCTACTGTGACACATCAGCTGCCAATCTCAGAGGCCATGTTAACATACAAGCAAAAAAGGTGAGGAACAGAATCCACAATAAATGAGTATGGGATGCAGAGCAATTAATTTGATTACAAAAATATGATTGTTCTTTTATTATGAGTAAGTATGTTAAGAGAAATATTTAGTTGTTAACTAAGAATTTTAAGTTTTCCAGATCTTTTTAATACTTATACTTTCATTTTCTTCACAAACAATTACATTAGTAACACAGCACATGATGAGCTGCAACACACTAATACAAAATGCATAATGACAAACCATTACATGTTAAAAATCCCAATTCATGAAATAGCAGAAAACAACAACTGTATTTGTATACACATGTCCCAAAACAATAATAATAAATCTTTCATGATTCTCAGAAAAACTTGTATAGGCATCCATTTATCTTATAGTGGTACCAGTCTCTTTCAAGAATTATCTCATAGTTAACTGCAATACTTCCCCACCCCCATAAGAGCCTTCAACCCCCGCCTCCTAGTAAGATCCATAACATTTTCCCTAATCCAGAGACCACTGTCCTGATTTTTGCATACTATTTCTGAATACTGTTATGCATATAATCACCTGCAATTACCCTTTTCCATGACTGAGTTATCAGTTTCTTGACCTCCCCAGCAACAAATTGTAGTTCCAGTCTCTTTCTCTTTCCATTCCTATCCTTCTACCTTCAGACACACCCCAAAGAAACAAAATGATCACATTCTGGAAGCTTTTTTGCAAGTACTTCCCTCCATTGTATTAAGTTTCCCAGAAATGCAAAAAAAAAATAATAATAATAATAAAATAACCCAAGGGTTTCCATTGCTCCAAATATCATATTTGTTTGTTTTATTTAGAGGCAGTTGAGGTAAACCAGCTGAGTTGATCTGTCAAGAAGGCTTAGCTGTATTACAAGTGACAAACAGGTCATTTGGATTTGGATTAAAAAGTAGATCTCAGGAAGTGTATGCTGCCAGTGAAGTATATGTCGTAAAATGTTCTTTCTCTGATATTCATTAGAAACTGCAGTCATATCTTGTACGTATCATGGCAGTACAAGAAGCTAGACATACCTATGTGAGATGCCTCATTAAGATTTTGGTACCAGATGTGTATAACTCTTTGAAGTACCAACTTGAGGATTCTGTTAGCAGTCTTTTTATTTTATCTCATAGCTCTCCATGGTACTTATGTTTCTTGTCCAAGGTCTTTCTCATTTTTTAAGTGTTGTGTTTACCCCTATGAATTGTTCTGCTGTGTTATATATGCTCAGAAGTATTAAAATTGATATGTACTTCTTCTGAGACATTCTGTATAGTTATATTCTCCATGTACTATTAAGTATCATTTTATACAAGATGTGATTGAAGTCACTGTTCAGAAGTAAAAACTTTCATGAAACGTGTACTGTTTTGAGACCATCTTGTGACACCACAAGTATCAGTTTGCAGAGAAATCTAAATAATGCTAAAATGGTTTGACTGGAAAAGGAAATATCTTATTGCACAGTTGAATATTAGATTAGAAAGGAAGGTTTTAATGATGTCAGTGCTGTCAGAAACTTTTCATTTACAATATGGAGAAATCATAGGCACGAGAATGCTATAGAAATATTTTTAGTGCTTTGGGCAGTTAAAATGTAATAACCAAAGTCTGACTGGACAATGTGGCCATAGATATATATGCATGACTCAGAGCTGTGCTTACACCATTAGTCTGACTTGATCAGTTTTGGAGGTGGGACTCCAGTTTCTTACAGAATCTTTGCTCCTTATTTGTCATCTACAATTACATTGGTCTTGCATGGTGACATACCAACTTACAAAGTATGTCCCAGCACGTAGAGGTAATCATTGGCTGTTGACTGCCACTCACTCAGATATACAGTGGACTGGAGTCTGCCCTTATTTTTTATTTATTTGTTAACCAGATACATGAACTGGTCTTTCTGGGGCCCTTTGATGACAAGGGCAAGATGATATATATATATATATATATATATATATATATATATATATATATGTCTACCTGAAAACACTGACAACGAGATAACCGACACCACAAAACCGAAAGTTCAAAAACACGAAACTTCACATGCCCGACAAACCACAATCCCGACAATCAACAAAACAAATACCTTTTCCGTAAAACACACACACAACACAAGCACACCAAAAACCTTACAAACGTACACTAAACCTTACATACACAACTGTCTATGCACTAACCTTAACCCAAACCCTAACCCTAAGGTCCGTCACTATTGCACACTCATCTAACCCGCGCCCTAACCCTAACTCACTTAACCCGCCCCTAACCCTACATTCTGTCACTATCGCACACTTACCTTACCTGCACCCTAACCCTAACTCACTGAACCCGCCCCTAACCTTAAAGTCTGTCACTATCGCACACCTACCTTACCCGCACCCTGACCCTAACGTCCGTCACTATCACACACTTACCTTAACATGTCAGTGTTCTCAGCATCGGGATTTTCAATCGTCTGTCATCTCCGTTGTCGATCTTCCGAAGTCGGTCATCTCGTTGTTTTCAGGTAGACCCATATATACATACATATATATATATATATATATATATATATATATATATATATATAGATAGGTTCTCTTCATATGGCCAAGACCATGTGATCGACATTCGAAATGTCGACCATGCAGAACCGGCATCTCAGTACAGTGCAGAATGGAAAGATTTCCATCTTCCGCACTGTAGTGCGATCTCAGAGTTGGTATATTTAAGTTCCGGAGGGTGTGGGGGGGTGCAGGGGGGCTGGGTTCCCCTGCTAGCAGCGTGAAGGTAAGTTTTTCTTGTGTTTTTTGTTTTTTATTCTATGATCGACATTTCGAATGTCGATCATATGCTCTCAGCCATATGGTCTTCGACATTCTGAAATGTCGACCATATGTCCTCCAACGCTAGCTACGAAAACAAATTTGCCACTAAGTCCAAGGACAGCCACAAAGCATTCTGTAGCTATGTCAAGAATCTAGATGGCAACACCTAAATCTGCTCTGAGTTACAGCACAAAGGCACAAAAATGACAGAACCAACTGATATTGCCAACATCCTGGCAGATCGGTTCAGTGCTAACTTTAACCCCCCCCCCCTCACCCCCTAAAGGGCCCATATCTATACAGGAAGAATGTAGAGTCCCTGTAATCACAACTACGCAGGTAAAAGCTGCACTCTCTAAAGCCAAAAACACAGCATCCATGGGACCAGACAACATCCCAGGCTGCATTTTACTCAAACTTCAGAACGAACTGGCTCCCCACTTTAAGCACCATGTTCAATAATAGCCTCGCATCAGGCTTTGTGCCCACTGAATGGCGCACAGCAACAGTTATCCCACTCCACAAAGGGGGAGCCACCACTGATCCCGGGAACTATAGACTTATTAGCCTGATGAGCCTGGTCTGCAAGGCAATGGAACGTATCATCATGGAACTCAGAACTTACATTGGTAACCTCCAAACTTTAGATCACACCCAGTTCAGGTTTGTGAAAGGCAGATCATGCCTTCTGAACCTGATCGATTTCTTTGAGGCAATCACCAAAGCCGTGGATGAGGGTAAGGTGGTTCACACAGCCTATCTTGACCTCGCCAAGGCTTTTGACACCATCCCCTATTCTGGAATTATAGCTAAACTCACTAAACTAGGTATAAATCCCTACATCACAAGATGGGTTGCCAACTGGCTCACTGACAGAACCCACACTGTAAAAGTTGCAGACTCCAAATCTGACCTCAAAGCAGTGACAAGTGGCGTACCACAGGGTTGCGTCCTGGGACCTCTCCTGTTTGGTATCTACTTCTCTGAAGTACAGGCTAACACAAAAGGCCTCTGGCTAACGAAGTTCGCAGATGACTGCAAACTAGGAGCCATAGTCAAGTCCCCAAATGAAGTGGACATCCTACAGAAGGGCCTCACTGAGACAGATGCCTGGTGTCAGACCCATGGCCTCAAGCTTAATGCCAAAAAGTGCAGTGTCATCCCCTTTGGTAAAAACTCTGTACCCATGAACTACCACATAGGCAGCAATCTACTTAACACTGAATGCATGATAAGAGACCTTGGGACCCAGTTGGACAGTAGTCTCTCCTTTGATAATCACATCCCCACAGTAGTCAGGAAGTCCTTCTACATGGCACACCTCATCATAAAAGGGTTCTCATCCAGAAAAAGAGGTCACTGTTCCCCTCTACTCATCACTCATAAGACCCATTATAGAATACAACTCCCCTTTTGGAATGTACCTCACAAGACATCTGCAGCAGCTGGAAAGGCCACAGAAGTACCTCACAAAGAGGAATACTGGCCTCAAACAAATGCCCTACACTGACCGCCTCAAAAAACTCCAGCTTTACTCCATAGCATATCACCTACTCTGAGGTGATCTCTGCCTAACATATAAAGCTATGTCAAACCCAGAGCTGTTGGACACGCTACACCTAAAGAAATCCCAATGCCTCAGAGCTATACGCTCTAGGGACCTAAACCTTGTCACCACAATAAACAGGACATGCTGAAGGGATAGATTCCTGTCCCAGAGACTTCCTACACTCTAGAACAAGCTACCCATCTATGTCAAGCAAAGTTCTTCATTAGCACTCTTCAAGAAAAATCTTGATGAGTGGATGGGAAATAGGAAATACACCCCGGGGATCACTTCTGTGTCTCTGCTGGACAGTAGTACAGGAAAATAACTTTATTGGGTGGCATAAGCTATGGAACCTTGCTGGCTAGGCTTACGTAGGCCCTTGGGCCGATAGCCTCGTATCTACCTATGAAGTAGCTATATATTTAGATATATTTTTATATATATATATATATATATATATATATATATATATATATACTTTTATATTTATATAAATATATATATATATATATATATATATATATATATATATATATATATATATACATGGGTACTTTTACTCACCAAATTTATTCGAATCGTACACTGCCAACTCCACTTCATTGAAACTCCATTCCACTGAAAACACGGACTACCAAACTGCTTTCCCTAGGAAACGAACCACTTGGCCACCAGGGTGAACTTTGCCCTTTTCCCCAGTGTAGTGCAATCTCTGAGTTGGTATATTTAGTTAGGGGAGAGTGGGGGCAAAACCCCCCAGTTGGCTGGGTTTAATTTCTTTCCGTTTACTTTTTTCCTTGATGGCCAAGTGGTTCGTTTATCAGGGAAAGCAGTTTGGTAGTCCATGCTTTCGGCTGAATGGTGTTTTGCTGATGTGGAGTCGGCAATGTACGATTCGAAGAAGTGTAAATTTGATGAGTAAAAATAGACCCATATATATATCTATATATGTGTATGTGTGTGTATGTGTGTGTGTGTGTGTGTGTGTGTGTGTGTGTGTGTGTGTGTGTGTGTATATATATATATATATATATATATATATATATATATATATGAAATGCATACACAATTTAGTGTAGCATGTCAACCACAATATATGTGGGGGTGAGAAGAAAGCGGAGTACCTGTAGAAAACCAGCACAGTCTTACAAAGAACATGCAAAACTCCACACAAAGTGACCTGAGGTCAAGATTGAATGTTAGACTCTGAAGCTGTGAAGTAGAGATTTTACTACTAAGCTTTCATGTTACCCATTCTGTAGACTAATATGTGCTTTCCCATATGTACACTGAACTTTCCTTTTGGGCTTCTAAACAATTTCTCTGACTTTTGTCTATATAGTTATTTTTTGGTCCATTCAGTCTTGTATTCACAGATGGGTCATTTGAGTGACTAAGATTTATTATATAAAGTCCTCAGTGAAATACAAAATATAACACCAAACATTAAAAAAACAAAGTACCGTAACACGCAGCTTCAGGGTGTACCAAAGATAAAATGTTTAATAAAACTGGAGTAAGTGCTTTCATGACACAATTGCTTCATAATCCCATAGTATCAATCATTTTTATCGTGAAAGCGCTTACTCCAGTTTTATTAAACATTTTATCCTTGGTTCACCCTGAGGCTGTGTGTTCCAGTACTTTGTTTATGTGGAGTTTACACAGATTTGTGCTTGGCACTGGCTTCATCCATATACTTTGCTTGGTTTTTGTGTATAACACCAAACATACCTGGTTTCATTCTGCTGAAAAAGGTCTATTCAGCTTAAAAATAATTGGGTATTGCCCAGATGTTTTAAACTGTAGAAACTAACACACTAAGTATAATTTAGTAATTAGGAGACACACATACTAAGCTAATAAATTGATAGAAATCAGTGTGTGTCATCGTTTTACCTAATCAAGAACCAAAAACTAATAGCGAGTCCCACAGACCTAGCTCATAACTGTCTCCACTATGTAAAGTACTGCAGAAGGCAGTGACATCTCAGCTGAAGACACACATTGTATGACTTCAGGGGAGGCATTGCATGTCTACTTCAGCGTTGTCTTCAGAAGTACAGTATTGTGACATCCTTGGAAAACGTCAAGTTCACTGTGTCAGTGGTTGTAAACCTTACTAAGGTATTTAATGCTGTTCAGTAATTAGAAAAAGCTGATAGTTGAGTTAGCTGTGTATGATGGGTCATACAGTATTAGATTGGTTCACATTCTACCAGAGCAACAGATCCTTCTTAATAATTATCAAGTATTTACAACGCTACTCCTACCCATTAAGTAAAGGCATATCAGATGGGTCAGTCCTTGGGCCTCCACTCTTTACACTTTTCTTAAATTCACTGATACTCTGTTGTCCCACATTAATAAGATACTATACTGAATGTGGCCATCTGGGTTTCCTGTCAAAACCATTCAGAAAGTGATGTGTAACACTTGCAACTGAGAATCTGTTAATATGTTTTTTTTTTTTTTTTTTTTTTTACACAAATGTGTGTTTGCCTATGTCTTAAGTGATAATTCAGTAAAGATGTTAAAGGAAATCTTCAGAAAGCATTACAAACTAACAAGAAGTCCAACAGAATTCATTCATGGGTTACAGCATAAGGGACTGCAGGTTAGTCTTTTAATACCATTTTGAGATGCATAGGTATCTCAGCAAAACTGAAATCATTTGTTGCATTGCAGGACCAGCTGGAGCCTCAGTAGAAGCAATGTAGGCTTACAGTTACCTGGCCTGCGAGTATGGTTAGATCCATCTCTGACCTTTTCAAATCAGATTTGCAGAAAAATAAATAAAATAAGCAGAACCCTGCCATTGGTCTCAACCTCTTATTTAATTCTGAAATCTCCAAACTAATGAAACAAGACAACCCCTGGCAAAATGCTTCTGATTTTCTACAATGGAATTTGCATCTTGTGCTCTATCAGTAGCCTGTAAACATAAACAAACTACAGGAAATACAATTTTCAAATCATGACTGGTGTACTAAGGAAGCAACATCACTACCTACTTCCTATCAACCCAAAGCCACGCTATTAACTGGCTTCATAGCAACTCAAAGCCAAGCTGTTAACTGGCACTGTAATTTACAAACTAGTCACCCTTGACCAATATAGGACTCTGGAAAGAAATCTTTAAACTCCAAATATTTTATAGAATTTTAAGGAAAAATGAATCTGCCATTGGATCACTTGATATTCCTCAAATTCTTTGTTGCATCCTCAAAAAAATATTTTGTGTTCTAGGCCGTACAACGTGGAACACTTTCAGAGGTTTGCAAAATATGACCAGGGTACATTATTTCATCAAGAGACTCAGTGTTTTAATGTTTGCATAAGCCTCAAGTAAATGTATTGGTGCTGTTAAATTGTACTCATTTAATTAGATTTCAAGCTAGATGGATCTCAGATTTCACCATGGTTTAAGGACAACATCCAGTTAAATATAACAGTACTAGGTTTACATGTGCAAAATTTATTCATATGAGCAAATTCTGATACTGTTTTGCATTCATAACAGTAGAAGTCTTTTTTCCCCTTGAATTATAACTGGGTTGTAACTGAAAAATGGTCCTGGTCTAATTAATTTACCTGCAAAATACTTAAATAAGTCACCTCAAAAAAATAAAGCCTGTTTCTTTATGCCATAGTAATTTGTAATCTGCATAATATTGCATGCACATCCCACAACTTGTTATACAAAAGTTCAGCATGATGAATCGTCCATATTCTCTTTAAAGCAGATATTATGTTATTAACTTCTCATCTTTACTTCTATTTAAGTTAGTATAACAACTCTGTATTATCATATTGATAGTAATATTCTGAAAACATTTGTATAAATTGTCTCAGACAATCCAAAAATAACCATTTGATTATTTCTTCATCTTTACATATCTGGTATAATCTTTCACTAACTTGTTTATATTTCATTTGTCTGTTAACAGGCAATTTTATAACATATGCATAAAAAGTTAATTCCATATCGTTATAGAATCTTGCTTGCTTGTTATAACTAATATTATGTCATGACTTTCACTTTCCTATGGTTTAGTATAGTTATATTTTATCACAATGTGCTCACGTCTCTCATAGTGTGCCATTTCTTAATCTTATTTTTAAATTCATTTAATTCCAATATTATATATTTTATTTCTTATCCTGGTTCTACACATTAGTGTAAAAATCCTTATATGTTCCCATTATGTATATCCCAACACATTTCTGTCCTTACATTTTAGTGTAACTGGAATCCCAAATCACTATATATGTATTTTATTGCTATATAAAATTCCTCTTTAAATAGGTTTCATTTTGGATCCTTGCATAATTTCCAAAAATAATTGCAATAATGTTTTTTTCCAATTTAACAGGAAAACTATACATTCCTCCTGCATAACCTAATTTGCCCAATGCTTGTATATGATAAGATATACTTTTTGTTTCAGAACAGAGCATTTTGGAAGAGCTCCACAGCTGTACTAAAAGAAAAACTCATTATAGAATTAGAAGTTATGTACTCACCATAACGTTCCATCTGAGTAGGTGACTTCATTTGGATGCAACCTGTGGGTATCGGATCCGACCTCGGATCCGAGCCGGCCTTTCAAAAGCTTAGGCTCCGAGCTCCTAGCTCCTCCCTCTACCCATAACCCCTTGCCAAGCCCTGACTGACCTCAGATTGAGTTTGCCTATATAATACTGAATAAAGTATCTGAACAAAGCATAAATACTCGCTGTATAAAGGTCAGGGGGATGGAGGGGGGGATGGTTGCATCCAAATGAAGTCACCTACTCAGATGGAACGTTATGGTGAGTACATAACTTCTAAATCTGAAGTAGGCAGACTTCATTTGTCTGCAACCTGTGGGACAGAGTGCCCAGCTACCTGAATCTTGGGCGGCCGTCATGGAAGGATGTTCCGGAGCACCACTGAGCCAAAGGATGCTCTTCCCCTGGAAACAACATCCACCTTATAATGAGAAATAAAGGTATGAGGTGAGGCCCAAGTGGCTGCCGCGCAGATATCATCCAATGACATACGGGACTTAAAGGCGGCTGACGTGGAGACTGCCCTAGTAGAATGAGCCGTAACCCTCTGAGGAGCAGGTCTACCTGAAGTGTCATAAGCCTGCAGAATACAATTAGCAATCCATCTCGATAGTGTGACTTTAGAAACTGCTTTACCCAAAGCAAATTTAGCAAAGGAGATGAACAGCTGATCTGATTGCCTGTGACCAGCTGTTCTGTGAATGTAAAATCGTAGTTGTCTATGAACATCCAAGGAATGCAATTTGTATTCTCCTTTGTTTGAGTACTTGGGAAAAACACAGGTAAGTTGATTGATTGGTTGATATTAGATTCTGAAGAGACTTTTGGAAGAAAGGATGGATTGGTCCTGAGGCACACCCTATCTGGAAAGAAGGAAAGGTAAGGCGGTTTGACGATAGAGCCTGAAGTTCAGACACTCTTCTGGCTGAAGTGATAGCTACTAAGAAGGCAGTCTTCCAGGAAAGGTACTTCAGGTCTGTAGAAGCTGCAGGCTCGAAGGGAGGAGCAGTAAGGGCTTGCAGAACTAAAGATAGGTCCCAAGGTGGTACAATCTCTTTGACTGGAGGCCTCAACAAAAAATCCCTTTAAGAAAGGTTTTGCACAATTTGCGTCATGAGGGAGCTGTCTCATGACCAATGTGATAATGAGAGATGGCTGCCAATTGTACCTTAATCGTGGAAGAACTTGCCCTTGATGAAAGAGGTCTGTTAAAAATCCAGCACTGCCGACATAGGTGCTGAAAAAGGATCCAAACTTTTCTGGACCGCCCAAATAGAGAATCTCTTCCATTTACTCCGATAAACCTGCCTAGTGGAAGGTTTATGAGCCGCCACTAGGATGGCCTTGACCGGTGACGAGATACCGGGAGTCCTAATCAAGGATGGAACTGGAGCAGCCAAGCTGTCAATTTCAGGGTGTGTAGATTGGGGGTCGGAATTCCCAGAGGGTGGGAGATGAGATCCGGGATCGGATCCAGAATCCAGGGTGGATTCACTTTGTGAGACCATACAAAGGGGAACCAGGGTTGACGAGGCCAGAACGGGGCAATGAGAATCATTCTGCTCCCCAAACTGTAGGCTTTCTGCAGAAGCCTCTGCATCAGAGGTAGTGGAGGGTAGGCATAAAGGAGACCGGGAGGCCAAGCATGCACCAGCGCGTCTCTCGGGGATTCCCCTGGTGGGGGAAGTAGAGCGAAGAAATTGTCACATTTGGCGTTTGAGTGAGAGGCAAAAAGATCGCAACAGGGTTGCCCCCAGACGGCAAAAATCTTCTTCTTCTGAGGATTGAGAGACCACTCGTGAGGGGAAAGAATGGTGCGACTGAGTTTGTCCGCAAGGATGTTGGATTTTCCCGGAATGTGCGTTGCTACAAGAAAGCGTTTGGTGGAAATTGCCCATTCCCAGACTCTCATGGCCTCTCGACAAAGGGGATAGGACCTGGTTCCTCCCTGTTTGTTGATGTACCAGACTACCGACATGCTGTCTGTCTGAATCGCAATAGTCCCTGAAGGAAGAAGGTTGTGAAGTGCTTGCAACGCTAGGAGCACAGCCCTCATTTCCAGGACATTTATATGCAACGAAGTCTCTGTGGGGTTCCACGTGCCTTGGACAATCTTCCTGCAGAATGCCCCCACCCGAGGCGAGAAGCGTCCGTGGTCACTGTGGCTCGGGAAATGCTGCACAAAAGGTCTCCCTGTCAGAGGCTCCGGAGACTGAAGCCACCAAAGAAGGGAATCCTTGCATGCTTTGCTGACCGCTATCGGACTGTTGAGAGAGGAATAGAGAGGGGACCACTGAACCTGAAGGGTCCATTGAAGAACCCTCATGCATAAGCGCGCATGAATAAGAAGCGGGATAGCTGCCGCCATCGAACCTAGGGCCCTCAGGGCCGAAGCTGCTGTCGGAAATGGTTGCAGGACCGCTGCGACATGACACTTCAGGTTGGAAATTCTGTCTGGGGTGAGGAAGGCTCGCATTGACCTGGTGTTTAGCCTTCCTCCTATGAAATCTATAATTTGTGTGGGGTGCAGTAAAGATTTCTCCCAGTTGATAGTGATGCCCAGCCTTGGGGCTATACGAAGGAAGTAGTCCCTGGCTGAGCACAAAAGATGCCTTGATGATGCCGTCAGGAGCCAGTCGTCCAGGTACGGAAAGACCTGTAATCCCTGGAGTCTCAGGTGGGCCGCTACAACCGCTAGTACCTTGGTGAACACCCTGGGGGCTGAGGTGAGACCGAAGGGGAGGACCCTGAACTGATAATGACTGGCTCCCAGCCGGAAGCGAAGAAACCTCCTGGACCGTCTGTCCATGCGAATGTGGTAGTACGCGTCCTTGAGGTCGATGGAGCACATCCAGTCGTTCTCCCTCAAGAGGGGGAGTATAGATTGAAGGGTGACCATCCGGAACTTTTGCTTGGTTACTGACAGGTTCAGCAGGGAAAGATCTAAGATCGGTCTTAAGTCCCCCGTTTTCTTTGGCACTAAAAAGAACCTGGAGTAAAACCCTGACCCGGTTTGATCTAGGGGGACGCACTGGATAGCTCTTTTTTCTAGCAGCTGTCCGATTTCGATAGCTGCTGCCTCCCTTTGGTCGGGTGGTACATCTGGGAGGCTGCGAGATCTGGGAACTTTGTACAGGGGAATTGTATAACCTCTGGATATCACGCGAAGCACCCAACGGTCTGTTGTGATGGACTCCCAAGAAGTTAGGTGCCATGAAAAACGCCCCCCGACTGCCTCCAGAGACGGACAGCCGGGCAACCCTTCAGGGCTGTTGCGTGGGCCTATCAGAGAAAGGTTCTCTGGACCCAAAGTTTCTAGGAGCCCCTCTGCCTCTAGGACGGCGACCTCCCTGTCCTCCTCTGCCACGGGAGGACTGGTTATCCGGAGCAGGTTGGGACTGCTGCGACTTCCGGAACCACGTCTTCTTCTGTCCCTTTTGGTTCTTCGAGAAGGACCTCTGGGGAGCTGAGAAGCGGACTCCGACGGCAGACAGCGTCTTCCCGTCCTTCTCGCTCTGGACCAATGTTTCGCGAACAGTTTTGCCAAACAAGGCAGAACCATCAAAGGGGGCATTCGCGAAAGTCACCTTGAAGGGCTCTGCGAAATCACAGTGGCGGAGCCAGGCCTGCCGCCTCATGACTAGGCCTGCTCCGCTGGCTCTAGCGGCTCCCTCGGTAGCGTGAGAAAGTAGCCGCATAGATGTGTTAGAAACTGCTCTAAGAGTGGCCATTCGGGTGGAGTATACCTGCTTGTCCTCACCTGACATGGACTCTGGGGGAGATGCAGCGTATTCTTTAATCAAATCCCGCTGCATCCTGATGACGTGTGCCATGTAGTTCAGCGCTCTCAAAGAGAAGGTTGCTGAACTGAAAACTCGCTTCCCAATGCGATCCATCGAGCGGGACTCCTTGCCCGGGGGATGCATAGAGGGACTCTCCTGGGCCAACTCCCTCTTAGTGGCTGCAGCCATCATCATGGCATCTACTGGAGGGCCTTTGCTCCAGTGAGTGCGGTCCGCCGGAGGGGAAAGGATACGGTCAGGACGCTTGGGTACAGGCTCAACGGTGTCTGGATCCTTCCACACTCTGGTGGATATAAGGTCCACCAGAGGGTCGGCAGGAGGGGACACCCAAGAGGTAGATGGGCCCGCCTCGAATGCCTCCAAGAACACAGACTCGTCTGAGGAGGCCTTGGGGGCAGACCACCCCCCCGATCCTAAACATTTCCATAATGTCTCCAAATGAGACGTCTTCAGGGGGTGACCTTGGGGAGCCCTCCCCTTCATCCAAGTCTGTGTCTTCGGTAACGGACTCGGGAGTCCATGTGCCTCCTTTTGCACTTACGCTTCCGAGGTACTTCTTCGGGGGGGCTGTCCGAGGAGTACTCTTCCGCAGCTGGATGTTCCAAGGGAACTACTTGGGGCATCGAGGCGGGCTGTCCCTGGGACCGGCTGGTGGGAGCCTGGCCCAACTGCAAGGGAGTGCGGGATGGAGCCGTGGCAGGGACCGGGGGTCCGGAAGTCCTCAACAGTGCCCTTTCCACTACGTCGAAGGCCGAGGGGGAGCCAGCTTCTCTGAACCCCGAGAGCCGACCCCCACTCGGATCCGGCCTTGCGGATCGGGCCGAGCGAGACCGTCAGATCCGAGAGACCGGTGTGCTCCGACCTAGACGGAGCCGAAGATACACCAGCTCCCTCGGATCCGAGGCTCGGACCTCGGCTCCGAAAGGTTGGGTCCGAAGCACCCATAGCACTCAAGGGATGGGACGGGTCCGAGGTGCGCCGACCTATCGGATCCGACCCACCCCCGGATCCAACTCTGCCCGGTGCCGACAGCTCCGAACCCATGGTGTGGGTCGGAGAAGGAGCCAAAGGGGCGAAAAAAGGGGTCGAAGCCCCTCCCGGATGGGGGGGGCTAGGAGCACTCCCATTTGCATTTGGGCCTGGATGAATCTCCTCATCATCCGGTCCATGTCTGCTTCACTCATGGAGAAGGTAGATCTAGTCGAGGCCACCGAAGCGGACCTAGAGAGCCGCCTTGGGGACCTCGCTGAAGGGCTAGCCTCCTCCTCCTCGGGCCCAGGAGAGAACCGAGGGGAGTGGAGCCGAGGAGGAGGGAAACTAGAAGGCACAGGAGAGGCCCGCTTGGATGGAGGAGCCGAACTAGAGGTTTCAGCTCTCCGTTTGTGGTGCCTCTCCCTGTGCCTCTCCTTCTTTTCTCTCTCCCTAGAAGTCTCTCTCTCCTCCGGCGTCTTAGAGGGAGGTTGAGTCCCAGCCGGGAGGAGAGCCCACAGCAACTGCTTGCTGTGTAGAAGGGGCAGAAGCAGGCGGTATCTGGAGGAGAAGTCCCGCCAGAACAAGCTTCGACCTCCGCTCCCTCAAAGCTCGGGGGTTGAACCCTGCACAAATGGTACAACCAGATGACAGGTGTTCAACCCCCAAGCATTTAATACACCGAGTGTGGCCATCCGCCGGGGACAGCTTATGGCCACACTCGGTGCACTTAGAAAAAACTGCCTTATGGGCTTCAGACATACTCTAGCCCTAACAGGCCTAAACACACACAAACCACTCAAACTACGCAAACCCGGGAAGAAAATATAAAAGATAGAGGAAGGAAAGCCTAACAGACACACTTCTATCTAAAATAATCAAAAAAGGTTAAATTTTACAAAATTTTCCTGTCAGAAAACTTATCTGCACTAGGAGCTCAAGGAATCCGTCGCAACTTGAAAGCGGCAAACGAAATCTGAGGTCAGTCAGGGCTTGGCAAGGGGTTATGGGTAGAGGGAGGAGCTAGGAGCTCGGAGCCTAAGCTTTTGAAAGGCCGGCTCGGATCCGAGGTCGGATCCGATACCCACAGGTTGCAGACAAATGAAGTCTGCCTACTTCAGATATGGTATTATCAGAAAACAGAATATTTCCTCTGGAAGCAGTATATATCAGACTTTGAATTTGTGTCTATTTAAAGTCAGTCAGAGATACTTTAATTGCTTTTCAATAACAATAATAGCTTTCTTCATTCATACCATATTTTAACAACTGTAACTGTATTATTTATATATGTTATCATAAAGGGAATAAAATATGCAATCTGACATACCATATTGCATTGGACAAATAATATTTAGAGTTTTCAACAACAGCATTTCTGGTTAAATTAAATAAAACACTATTTAGCATGGATCTCTGTTCGGCTGCATTTTTGTAGCTTAATATCTTTACCAATCCAGCCAGTCAATAGGAGTCTATTTATAGTATTTTCCTATAGTAATTTAATGATGCTAATCAAACAGGATGTAAGCCATAAATATTTATGCCATAACACACAGAATGGTCAATATTAGCTTATATACTGGCAATATCATATATCAAAAGTTTATATTTTGCTTCTCCTACCTTTTCTCAAACTGTGCAGTCAACTGCTTCTTTAAAGAGTCCTTATATTGTCTACATTTAATACTACATATTCCAGTGGCTGTGGTGGTGCAGCTGTTAGCGTTGTCGCCTCACAGCAAAAGGTTCTCCCGTTCGATTCTCGGCTGGAGAGCCTTCTGTATGGAGTCTGCATGCCCTCCCCGTGGTCGAGTGACGTATAACGACATGCAGATAGGTGCGTGCCTGAATGGGTGTGCCTTCTTTGAAGGTTGGGCATTGGGCTGTTAACTCGGCACCGTAAAAATCCAATGCCAATCATTAGCGGACCGGAGTTCCGCTGTGGTGACCCCTAACCGGGAAAAGCCGAAAGACATTACTATTCCATATATGCCCCTCACTTACCAGCTCATGTAATCAGAGCTGGATCCAGTACTAGGCAACCTAGGCAGTTGCGTAGGGCCCTCTGGCTTGGGGTGGGCCTGCTGAGGGCTGCCAGAACATTTAATTTTTCATTAAACACAAAACAGTTTTGTATTTTTTGCATCCACGCATCTCTATATTTTTTCTTTAAAGGCACACTCTCACAACACATACTGCTTGCTTCCATCCTTTTGGAACAAATGTTGGACCAGACAACTTCGAACTGCTGCTTTCCTTTTGAACACACATAGTGTACTGCCCATAGACTGGCAGACAAGCATTTGAGGTATGTGTGAATGTAATACCGTAATTAGGAATAGCAGGTTAGTTAAGTAGCTTGCTCAAGTTCAAATCGTGTACCTTGGCTACAGGAAAGAAGAGCCTTAATCCTCTATGCCAACTATTAGGCTGCTTATTTAGTTATCAGAGTTGATTGAAATGGGTAATTTTGTCTTTTATTGGTTCATACATTTTGTTTTGCTGCTTAAATCTTAAAAGTACATGGGTGCAGTTTCAATAAATATGACTTTCAGAGCAGGAATGTGAGTTTCAAGGGAAGAGAAGTTTACTGTTGCTTATGCTAAGTCTGTTTTCAATGTTCAGCTGTTTTGTTTATCAAAGGGCAGTCAGTGGTTGTGCTACAAAATTTCAAAGCAGTGATAGGAGCACAACAGGTAGCATACTTGCCTTTGCTGCAGAAGGCTGTCAGTTCTACTCCCACACCATGTAGATGGATTGCTCATACTGGGGTGCACTTTAAGGGGGGAGGAGGAGTGCTACCCTTCTGAGTGTGTTGTTCTTTGGATGAGATGCTAAACTGTGACCCCTTCTGTCTGTGTTGATTGTAGGTACTATGACATCTTTTACATCCACCTGAGCTATCAAAAAGAGTAGGGGAAAGTTTTCCAATACCCTGGCCAAATTTTCCCTAGTATAAATACCACCAAGAGTCTCCGCTGAAAAGATGTTGGTAGCCTAGTGAGACTAACTTGGTCAGCAAAGAATATTTAAATTAAAAGTTTTACATTAAAGCCATATCTCTGCCTTCATTCCAAAAGTAAAGAAGAAACTAGTATGCATACTGACAGTTTTGAGCAGTGTTTATGATAACTGGGGGGAGAGAAAGACAACTAATGGGACATAAGATTGGCTGGGGGGGGTCAAGACATTCCCCTGCCTAGGGCCTCATTTCACCATGATCCAGGTCTACATGTAATGCACAACTAATGCATATCTGTAGTATTTTCATAAATATGCTGTAATCATTTATCACTCTGTAGTATATGCCCTTGATTAGCTATGCATAAGTTTAATTAAAATAGATTTTTTATTATGATCAAATTGTTTGCAGTGACTATAACGTAATCCATCTTCACCTAGAGAATTAACGATTCTTTCAAAGTACATAAAACTAAATCCAGATCTTTATTAATTGGCCAAATCATATTTTTTGCACTAGCAGGAGATAATCAACTTTCCAAAAAACTGAAGGATATGTTTCTTTAATACTATACATATCTTGAACATATGATTCAACAAATCCTAGAATTTCTTGTTCTGTATATAATATTACATTCAAATTATCATTTTATGCCATCCATTTAGCTTTCTTTATGTTTCACCATTTTCTGTAATAAAAAGTTAAAATCTGTTCCCTTTTACCTTGTAATAGTTATTCTGCTTTGGTAATATGTTTAACTCATCATATTAAACTGATATAATCTTTCTTCTTTAAAATGCACTTCTTTTTCATTTTGTTGTGTAGCAAACTCATAATCTCTTACACATTAACATCAAGAGAAAAATTCAAAAATACATAATCTTTTTTTCATATTTAACCTTATACTGTGTCTACCAATTTTTCCAGATAGAATAAAAAAGTGTCATTGACATATGGAGGTGGATTCAATAATGCCTACACAGCTCACTAAAACTGTGTGTGCTGCACGACACACACACAATAGCAAAGTAGTTTGTATTCGGTAAGCAGCTCTACATGCATGGCAAACATCATGGCATGCTAATTACAGCATGAGCAGCTGAATTGTATGCTAATCAACAAATCCAAGACGAAGTGGAGGAGCTATTCAACAAGCTATAAAGCAATTGTGTACAGTCCGTGATGGGTTTGGCCTCGAATTCCAAAACCTATTGGAATACAGCCACAGAAAAAATACACATACTCTACACAGAAAGAATGTTAGGGGCTGCTGCTGTGCAACAGGCTTGACTCTGTGCTGCTGTTGCTAATAGAACTTGGCTAAAAAGGAGAAGGGTGTTATGATCCTGTTTACCTTTTTGTGGTCTGTATCAGATAGAAATAGTAGAGAGCTACAGGGTAGATAGAGACACACTACAGGAACTCTGCAACCTCTGCCGTCCTCAATTAAGAGCAAGGGCAGACCAAGGGGAACCAGTACCTGTGGAGACTAAGATATGTGTAGCACTTAGACTTTTAGATAGGAACCTTCCAGAGATCAACAGGGACATGTTAGGAGTTCTTGAATGCTATGTTATTGCTGGCAGTGACTAAATACATCCTCCCTGTACCCCTGAGGACAGAGCAACAACTATGCAGGATTTCTACAATGTAGCACAATTCCCTAAAGTCCTGGGTGCCATAGACTGCAATTCATACCTCTCAACTGTACAGATTTTCGCAGAATGTCCAGATTTTTGCCTCATATTTTTGGTCCATTTTTCATAAAACTGTTTCTGGCACATAAGTAGCAAATCATTAAAGATAAGTTGTGTGTGTGTCTGAAGCTCTGCACTAGTTGTTAAACTGCTCTGAAATTCCTTTAAGTGTTAATTAGCTTGGGGGGGTTTCTGATAACATTAAAACCTGTGTTGGTTACATCTCTGGTAATCATTTTAAGTAGAGTTGCTTGCTACTGAGATTTGTCTACATACATCAACTGGACATAAGCTGATTTAAGTATATTTCCTGTATTTTATTGTGGTTGTTATAACTTGGACTGATTCCTCAGATCTAGCTCTGTTGAAACTGTCTTGTGTGTTTGTCTGAAGCTCTGCACTAGTTGTTAAACTGCTCTGAAATTCCTTTAAGTGTTAATTAGCTTGGGGGGTTTTCTGATAACATTAAAACCTGTGTTGGTTACATCTCTGGTAATCATTTTAAGTAGAGTTGCTTGCTACTGAGATTTGTCTACATACATCAACTGGACATAAGCTGATTTAAGTGTATTTCCTGTATTTTATTGTGGTTGTTATAACTTGGACTGATTCCTCAGATCTAGCTCTGTTGAAACTGTCTTGTGTGTGTGTCTGAAGCTCTGCACTAGTTGTTAAACTGCTCTGAAATTCCTTTAAGTGTTAATTAGCTTGGGGGGTTTTCTGATAACATTAAAACCTGTGTTGGTTACATCTCTGGTAATCATTTTAAGTAGAGCTGCTTGCTACTGAGATTTGCCTGCATACATCAACTGGACATAAGCTGATTTAAGTATATTTCCTGTATTTTATTGTGGTTGTTATAACTTGGACTGATTCCTCAGATCTAGCTCTGTTGAAACTGTCTTGTGTGTGTGTCTGAAGCTCTGCATTAGTTGTTAAACTGCTCTGAAATTCCTTTAAGTGTTAATTAGCTTGGGGGGTTTTCTGATAACATTAAAACCTGTGTTGGTTACATCTCTGGTAATCATTTTAAGTAGAGTTGCTTGCTACTGAGATTTGTCTACATACATCAACTGGACATAAGCTGATTTAAGTATATTTCCTGTATTTTATTGTGGTTGTTATAACTTGGACTGATTCCTCAGATCTAGCTCTGTTGAAACTGTCTTGTGTGTTTGTCTGAAGCTCTGCACTAGTTGTTAAACTGCTCTGAAATTCCTTTAAGTGTTAATTAGCTTGGGGTTTTTTCTGATAACATTAAAACCTGTGTTGGTTACATCTCTGGTAATCATTTTAAGTAGAGTTGCTTGCTACTGAGATTTGTCTACATACATCAACTGGACATAAGCTGATTTAAGTGTATTTCCTGTATTTTATTGTGGTTGTTATAACTTGGACTGATTCCTCAGATCTAGCTCTGTTGAAACTGTCTTGTGTGTGTGTCTGAAGCTCTGCACTAGTTGTTAAACTGCTCTGAAATTCCTTTAAGTGTTAATTAGCTTGGGGGGTTTTCTGATAACATTAAAACCTGTGTTGGTTACATCTCTGGTAATCATTTTAAGTAGAGCTGCTTGCTACTGAGATTTGTCTGCATACATCAACTGGACATAAGCTGATCTAAGTATATTTCCTGTATTTTATTGTGGTTGTTATAACTTGGACTGATTCCTCAGATCTAGCTCTGTTGAAACTGTCTTGTGTGTGTGTCTGAAGCTCTGCACTAGTTGTTAAACTGCTCTGAAATTCCTTTAAGTGTTAATTAGCTTGGGGGTTTTCTGATAACATTAAAACCTGTGTTGGTTACATCTCTGGTAATCATTTTAAGTAGAGTTGCTTGCTACTGAGATTTGTCTGCATACATCAACTGGACATAAGCTGATTTAAGTATATTTCCTGTATTTTATTGTGGTTGTTATAACTTGGACTGATTCCTCAGATCTAGCTCTGTTGAAACTGTCTTGTGTGTGTGTCTGAAGCTCTGCACTAGTTGTTAAACTGCTCTGAAATTCCTTTAAGTGTTAATTAGCTTGGGGGTTTTCTGATAACATTAAAACCTGTGTTGGTTACATCTCTGGTAATCATTTTAAGTAGAGTTGCTTGCTACTGAGATTTGTCTGCATACATCAACTGGACATAAGCTGATTTAAGTATATTTCCTGTATTTTATTGTGGTTGTTATAACTTGGACTGATTCCTCAGATCTAGCTCTGTTGAAACTGTCTTGTGTGTGTGTCTGAAGCTCTGCACTAGTTGTTAAACTGCTCTGAAATTCCTTTAAGTGTTAATTAGCTTGGGGGTTTTCTGATAACATTAAAACCTGTGTTGGTTACATCTCTGGTAATCATTTTAAGTAGAGTTGCTTGCTACTGAGATTTGTCTGCATACATCAACTGGACATAAGCTGATTTAAGTATATTTCCTATATTTTATTGTGGTTGTTATAACTTGGACTGATTCCTCAGATCTAGCTCTGTTGAAACTGTCTTGTGTGTGTGTCTGAAGCTCTGCACTAGTTGTTAAACTGCTCTGAAATTCCTTTAAGTGTTAATTAGCTTGGGGGGTTTTCTGATAACATTAAAACCTGTGTTGGTTACAAATCTGGTAATCATTTTAAGTAGAGTTGCTTGCTACTGCGATTTGTCTGCATACATCAACTGGACATAAGCTGATTTAAGTATATTTCCTGTATTTTATTGTGGTTGTTATAACTTGGACTGATTCCTCAGATCTAGCTCTGTTGAAACTGTCTTGTGTGTGTGTCTGAAGCTCTGCACTAGTTGTTAAACTGCTCTGAAATTCCTTTAAGTGTTAATTAGCTTGGGGGGGTTTCTGATAACATTAAAACCTGTGTTGGTTACATCTCTGGTAATCATTTTAAGTAGAGTTGCTTGCTACTGAGATTTGTCTGCATACATCAACTGGACATAAGCTGATTTAAGTATATTTCCTGTATTTTATTGTGGTTGTTATAACTTGGACTGATTCCTCAGATCTAGCTCTGTTGAAACTGTCTTGTGTGTGTGTCTGAAGCTCTGCACTAGTTGTTAAACTGCTCTGAAATTCCATTAAGTGTTAATTAGCTTGGGGGTTTTCTGATAACATTAAAACCTGTGTTGGTTACATCTCTGGTAATCATTTTAAGTAGAGTTGCTTGCTACTGAGATTTGTCTGCATACATCAACTGGACATAAGCTGATTTAAGTATATTTCCTTTATTTTATTGTGGTTGTTATAACTTGGACTGATTCCTCAGATCTAGCTCTGTTGAAACTGTCTTGTGTGTGTGTCTGAAGCTCTGCACTACTTGTTAAACTGCTCTGAAATTCCTTTAAGTGTTAATTAGCTTGGGGGGGGGTTCTGATAACATTAAAACCTGTGTTGGTTACATCTCTGGTAATCATTTTAAGTAGAGTTGCTTGCTACTGAGATTTGTCTGCATACATCAACTGGACATAAGCTGATTTAAGTGTATTTCCTGTATTTTATTGTGGTTGTTATAACTTGGACTGATTCCTCAGATCTAGCTCTGTTGAAACTGTCTTGTGTGTGTGTCTGAAGCTCTGCACTAGTTGTTAAACTGCTCTGAAATTCCTTTAAGTGTTAATTAGCTTGGGGGGGTTTCTGATAACATTAAAACCTGTGTTGGTTACATCTCTGGTAATCATTTTAAGTAGAGTTGCTTGCTACTGAGATTTGTCTGCATACATCAACTGGACATAAGCTGATTTAAGTATATTTCCTGTGTTTTATTGTGGTTGTTATAACTTGGACTGATTCCTCAGATCTAGCTCTGTTGAAACTGTCTTGTGTGTGTGTCTGAAGCTCTGCACTAGTTGTTAAACTGCTCTGAAATTCCTTTAAGTGTTAATTAGCTTGGGGGGGTTTCTGATAACATTAAAACCTGTGTTGGTTACATCTCTGGTAATCATTTTAAGTAGAGTTGCTTGCTACTGAGATTTGTCTGCATACATCAACTGGACATAAGCTGATTTAAGAATATTTCCTGTGTTTTATTGTGGTTGTTATAACTTGGAGTGATTCCTCAGATCTAGCTCTGTTGAAACTGTCTTGTGTGTGTGTCTGAAGCTCTCCACTAGTTGTTAAACTGCTCTGAAATTCCTTTAAGTGTTAATTAGCTTGGGGGGTTTTCTGATAACATTAAAACCTGTGTTGGTTATATCTCTGGTAATCATTTTAAGTAGAGTTGCTTGCTACTGAGATTTGTCTGCATACATCAACTGGACATAAGCTGATTTAAGTATATTTCCTGTATTTTATTGTGGTTGTTATAACTTGGACTGATTCCTCAGATCTAGCTCTGTTGAAACTGTCTTGTTTGTGTGTCTGAAGCTCTGCACTAGTTGTTAAACTGCTCTGAAATTCCTTTAAGTGTTAATTAGCTTGGGGGGGGGGGTTCTGATAACATTAAAACCTGTGTTGGTTACATTTCTGGTAATCATTTTAAGTAGAGTTGCTTGCTACTGAGATTTGTCTGCATACATCAACTGGACATAAGCTGATTTAAGTATATTTCCTGTATTTTATTGTGGTTGTTATAACTTGGACTGATTCCTCATACCTAGCTCTGTTAAAACTGTCTTGTGTGTGTGTCTGAAGCTCTGCACTAGTTGTTAAACTGCTCTGAAATTCCTTTAAGTGTTAATTAGCTTGGGGGGGTTTCTGATAACATTAAAACCTGTGTTGGTTACATATCTGGTAATCATTTTAAGTAGAGTTGCTTGCTACTGAGATTTGTCTGCATACATCAACTGGACATAAGCTGATTTAAGTATATTTCCTGTATTTTATTGTGGTTGTTATAACTTGGACTGATTCCTCAGATCTAGCTCTGTTGAAACTGTCTTGTGTGTCTGTCTGAAGCTCTGCACTAGTTGTTAAACTGCTCTGAAATTCCTTTAAGTGTTAATTAGCTTGGGGGTTTTCTGATAACATTAAAACCTGTGTTGGTTACATCTCTGGTAATCATTTTAAGTAGAGTTGCTTGCTACTGAGATTTGTCTGCATACATCAACTGGACATTAGCTGATTTAAGTATATTTCCTGTATTTTATTGTGGTTGTTATAACTTGGACTGATTCCTCAGATCTAGCTCTGTTGAAACTGTCTTGTGTGTGTGTCTGAAGCTCTGCACTAGTTGTTAAACTGCTCTGAAATTCCTTTAAGTGTTAATTAGCTTGGGGGGGTTTCTGATAACATTAAAACCTGTGTTGGTTACATCTCTGGTAATCATTTTAAGTAGAGTTGCTTGCTACTGAGATTTGTCTGCATACATCAACTGGACATAAGCTGATTTAAGTATATTTCCTGTATTTTATTGTGGTTGTTATAACTTGGACTGATTCCTCAGATCTAGCTCTGTTGAAACTGTCTTGTGTGTGTGTCTGAAGCTCTGCACTAGTTGTTAAACTGCTCTGAAATTCCTTTAAGTGTTAATTAGCTTGGGGGGGTTTCTGATAACATTAAAACCTGTGTTGGTTACATCTCTGGTAATCATTTTAAGTAGAGTTGCTTGCTACTGAGATTTGTCTGCATACATCAACTGGACATAAGCTGATTTAAGTATATTTCCTGTATTTTATTGTGGTTGTTATAACTTGGACTGATTCCTCAGATCTAGCTCTGTTGAAACTGTCTTGTGTGTGTGTCTGAAGCTCTGCACTAGTTGTTAAACTGCTCTGAAATTCCTTTAAGTGTTAATTAGCTTGGGGGGGTTTCTGATAACATTAAAACCTGTGTTGGTTACATCTCTGGTAATAATTTTAAGTAGAGTTGCTTGCTACTGAGATTTGTCTACATACATCAACTGGACATAAGCTGATTTAAGTATATTTCCTGTATTTTATTGTGGTTGTTATAACTTGGACTGATTCCTCAGATCTAGCTCTGTTGAAACTGTCTTGTGTGTGTGTCTGAAGCTCTGCACTAGTTGTTAAACTGCTCTGAAATTCCTTTAAGTGTTAATTAGCTTGGGGGGGTTTCTGATAACATTAAAACCTGTGTTGGTTACATCTCTGGTAATCATTTTAAGTAGAGCTGCTTGCTACTGAGATTTGTCTGCATACATCAACTGGACATAAGCTGATTTAAGTATATTTCCTGTATTTTATTGTGGTTGTTATAACTTGGACTGATTCCTCAGATCTAGCTCTGTTGAAACTGTCTTGTGTGTGTGTCTGAAGCTCTGCACTAGTTGTTAAACTGCTCTGAAATTCCTTTAAGTGTTAATTAGCTTGGGGGTTTTCTGATAACATTAAAACCTGTGTTGGTTACATCTCTGGTAATCATTTTAAGTAGAGTTGCTTGCTACTGAGATTTGTCTGCATACATCAACTGGACATAAGCTGATTTAAGTATATTTCCTGTATTTTATTGTGGTTGTTATAACCTGGACTGATTCCTCAGATCTAGCTCTGTTGAAACTGTCTTGTGTGTGTGTCTGAAGCTCTGCACTAGTTGTTAAACTGCTCTGAAATTCCTTTAAGTGTTAATTAGCTTGGGGGGTTTTCTGATAACATTAAAACCTGTCTTGGTTACATCTCTGGTAATCATTTTAAGTAGAGTTGCTTGCTACTGAGATTTGTCTGCATACATCAACTGGACATAAGCTGATTTAAGTATATTTCCTGTATTTTATTGTGGTTGTTATAACTTGGACTGATTCCTCAGATCTAGCTCTGTTGAAACTGTCTTGTGTGTGTTTCTGAAGCTCTGCACTAGTTGTTAAACTGCTCTGAAATTCCTTTAAGTGTTATTTAGCTTGGGGGGTTTTCTGATAACATTAAAACCTGTGTTGGTTACATCTCTGGTAATCATTTTAAGTAGAGTTGCTTGCTACTGAGATTTGTCTGCATACATCAACTGGACATTAGCTGATTTAAGTATATTTCCTGTATTTTATTGTGGTTGTTATAACTTGGACTGATTCCTCAGATCTAGCTCTGTTGAAACTGTCTTGTGTGTGTCTCTGAAGCTCTGCACTAGTTGTTAAACTGCTCTGAAATTCCTTTAAGTGTTAATTAGCTTGGGGGGTTTTCTGATAACATTAAAACCTGTGTTGGTTACATCTCTGGTAATCATTTTAAGTAGAGTTGCTTGCTACTGAGATGTGTCTGCATACATC